>NW_027137827.1:0-6810 GCF_000149305.1 Rhizopus delemar RA 99-880 | reverse complement strand
CTTACATATCGGAAATTGAAATGTTTAGGTATAGTGCTCTAACCTATGAAATACTTCACTTTTACAAAAAGTAAAGTGCGATCGGGTCTCTGATATCCAATGTATCCTTTGTATACTTTGATAACCAATAAAGTGCTTGAAAAGCTTTTTTATGCAACTCAGCTTTGCTGTAATAGAAAAAAAAGGGGAGTGACAGGGCAAGTACAAGAAGTCCTTTGACGTTTCATATAAAAGCCAAATTTCTAATATTGATTGGTGCATACGGTAAGCTACATTATTGTGACAAATATCGGTTGTTAGGGATTGGATCCTCATATCAACAATTGAAAAATATACACTTTCTTTTTTGGCAACTAATTGCCAATTTTGCAAACATATCTCTTCTACTATTTGTTAAGCATTTCAATTGAACAATGCGTTGAAGAAAAATAGCCGATTATAGTTGACATTGATAAATACATGTCTTAATACAAGATCATAAGTAAAATACGAGTTTATTTAAATAAGATTATACAATTGTTTCCAAGTAAGCATACTCTATTAGAATATGTATTGTATTAATGATAGTTCTTTGATAAGAAGTACCAATCAAGATAACAAGATATTTTCTGTTGTCAGTAACCCAATCTAATGTCAGGAATATTGCTAATCTTTCATATAATTGAAATAACACCTAAAATAACGTTATTCAAATCAGTGAGTAATTCCCAGAATAAAAGGTAATCTATGACAGACATACAAAAGAACAAATGAAAAGTTTTCATAATCATAATTAGAGATAACACTTGCTAAAGTACCTGAAGATTAGAAGAACGCTTACAATAGAAGATATCAAGCCACTCATTCAATAAGATATAAATACTTGCCTTCAATTAGAGTAATTTTTACTTTAACTTAAACTGAAATAAAGATCAGTCTCAAAAAGTACCTACATTGCTCTTTGTTTTTGCTTTTATCTCTTACTTGGTTATTATTACTACTATACGACACAATGAGTCACGATTCAAACGCTGGTCCTTCTACTAGAGATAATGATATCGCTCTTCCAGATGCTGAACATTATGAAGACATGATTCGAGCCAGGCTAGCAATGGATAAAAATACGCAAATGGTCATTGCTGAAAATCAAACATATCGTCCCAAGAACACGACTGCTGCTTATAAATCTAAGCAAAGAGAATGGTTTGTAAGTTAAAAGCTATATGTTATAAAGATTGTTTGGGTGATGATTTCTAAATTGTTTGAAATTGAAAATAGGAATGGTGCGCCAATAAAGAAAAAGTTGCGGATGGTACTATTGTTTATGACGCAAAGCTAGCTTTCTTTCTCAAAGACTATGTTTTGACCCGTGGAAACAAATTCAAGAAAAATGCAGATGGATCACCCGCACCATTGGGTAGGGAATCAGTCCTTGCTTATGTAAAAGCTGTGGTTGATTTATACCATCAACAGGTAGAAGCAGGATTCAATAAGCATACAATGGCAAGAGGACCTATCGTGAAGCGCTTTCTTGACACTCATACCAAAAAGGAAGCAAGACGCAAAAGAACCGAATATGAGGATCGTGGGAAAAATACTTTGAATGATGGCTATACAGATCAAGAATTGCTTCGAATCAATCAGTATTTTTTGATTCAAAACAACATCTTTTCTTTGAGAAACAAAGTCTGCTTTTCTATGAGCCATGCCATGCTTATGCGTAGTGAGACTGCTCTTGGAACACAGCTGCCAGATTTATTCATCATGGAACTCAAAAATCAAGGCCCCTCTACTTGCTTTGCTATAGTAGCCACTATAACATTTGGTAAGACTAATAAGGATGGCAAGATTCAATATGGTTCTGCTCTTCGCCATAGGGATGTTGAAGTTTGTCCACATGGCGCTTTTGCTCAATATTTTTTTTCCTTGTTCCATCATCAAAACCTACCATTTCCAAACTTCTCGACTCGCCGTGATTGGTATGATACTTATTTGTTTCCAAACACTACAGGGGATGGGTCAATTACCTATAGTGAACAAGCCAAGATTTATAAACAAGTGCTTAGGTATTGCGGTGTTCATTCAAGCAAGCTCACTCACATCAACAGAAAGAGTGCCATTAATATGGTTGCAAATGAAGGTGTCTCTGGAGACCAACAGAGACAAGTTGGACGTTGGGGTAGCGATAGAATGGTTGGTTGCTATTTAAGTGGCCTTCCTGTTGATGCCATTAAAGTGCTGGCCGGGTTCACTACTCGTAAGGGTGATTACTTCATCAATCGTGGTTCAATTGAGCCATCAGAAGAATTGCGCAAAATGGTGTTTCCTTGGATTGAATATTGGAGAGAGAAGTTTTACAGGAAGGAAGTTGAAGACGATATTGCTGGGCCAAACTTTTTAGATTTAATGGATTATTTAAGAACAGTTTTTTTGCAGGTAAGGATTATTTTTTTTACAAATCAAGTCATAATGCTTACGATATCTAATTATTTTTATCTTAGGACTCAGTGGTGTTGAAGGGAAAATACCCCGGAAGCTTTATTTGGTCCCACAGCATCTTTGATACTGATATTTACAAAGACTATGAAGAGCGTCTTTCATCTGCAATCGCTGCCAACGATGAGAAGTTCAAAATGAGCCAACATCTGGAAGTTTTGTTACCTGAAGTCGCAGCAGCTATGAAGACAGGGTTTGACTCAATGAATGCTATGCTGAACATAGTCCAATCTCAGAATCAACTTACTTTGAATGCAGTCAAGCAATTGGAAGCAGAAAACCGAACCATGCTCGCTGATTCTTTTTTGCAAATCTCAAACATGCTAAGACAAGGTGATGAGAATACACAAATTCAACAAACATCAACCATCCTTCCTTCCTCTTCTGTTCCGCTGTCATCTATTCCTTCCCCAAGTGCTGCTAACTCAAGAGGTCTACCATCATTCAAAATGAGTAGAAGTTTGATAAGCGTGACAGATGTATGGCGAGAATACTCTGTTGGTCTTGCTGGAAAGCCATCTATCAAGTCTATGGAAGAGCAGTACGGTGCAGATTGGCGCAAAGTAGACAACAGAACCGAGTCTAGGTTCTTTACTAGACGTCTTCCACTGTACAAGAAAATAGAGTCGCTGTCAAATGAAAGAGGTATAAGCTGTGAAGAAGCTGCACAATTTCTTGAATTCAGAAGAGTTTCTGACAAGCTTTCTATCAACCAAATGTGCAAGTTAGTCGCAGATAATCAGATTTAATTATTGAAATGTTTTTTGTTTACTATTGAATTAATAATAAAGTAATTTATTACAAATATATCATTCAAATGAAAGCGTTAAAGTATCAGCAGGAAAGCGGGATTTAAAATTTTCCAGAAACAAAGTATTTCACCATCCGTCCCTTCCCCCCAAAAAAATGAGGGGACCGCGTCGGAGACACTGCTATTCTTGAAAAAATACCCTCACAGTATATTAAGTCTTTTATGTCAAAATACTTTATGTGTAACTACTCTTTAACAATAGTAACTAATTCATGAGCCTTGAATCAAGTATTCAAAGTTATGTAGATTGCTCGTAAGGATAAATGCGACATTTGGACAATGAATTTTAGATTGATTAATTTGGCCATGCATATTTCAGATCTCTATAGCTTGTATAATTCACATAGTTTTATTCTCAGACTCATGCGGTGATTTCAGATGACACTGTAATCACCAAGCAAACTATTCGGTGTAGGTTTAGCCGATAAGTAGTATAATCCTAAACAAAAATAAGGATGTATCCGCTCTTATTGCATATTTTTAATCTAAAAACAAAATAGACATTGATTTGCATCAAATACAAGAACATTGTTTTGCATTTTTGTTTTTGTAGTGTGTGTAACGTGCATTGTTCGAAATGGATGAAGTACTTTTAAAAGAGTTGATAATAAACGTTACAAGAAAATTACAGAATTTTATAAGTAAAGATGAATATGGTTTATAAATTTAGAAACTGATGAAGTTAATAGTTGTGTGTTTATAAAACAACTCGTTTTGCCACTGCGTCAAAAGCTATTGCTGTAGCAGTCATGTAACGACTACTAAAGTTGAAGTTTTTGCAATATAGCAAACAACACAAAGGTTTTCTAAATAAGCTTAATAAGTGATTCATAGTAACTACAGTGAATAAATAGCAAGTTCATACATGGTAAAGATTAAGGGATAACCTAGAGTATTTGTGAGGATATAACATTAAGGTGATGTGATCCATTTGTCCGGTTCAGATTGTATTACACTGCAGTGTCACTGCATTTTAATTTTGATAGTAGAATTATTTTTACTTCCGAAGTGTTGTGTCATAAAATTCCAATGGCACATATACACAACTTTCCATCCTGCATCATCAAACCGAATTGGTTCATCTCTTGGGCTTTTAATCTTTCTGAATTTAGTGCAGCATGGTCTACTACTTCATAAATTAATAAACCTAGACAAAGTACCCTTTTGCTTACTCTTTTATAACAAATTCAAATTTTCACAAAGTCATATTTGTACTGTCCATATTGATTCTTTAGCACATTAATTTTCGACTGTTTAATATGCCATACGATAGTTTCTCTGGCTAATAGTAAAAAATGACGTATATATATTTTCAAATCATCAAACTGTATTTAATTACTTTCTGTGAAGATCCAGAATTATCGATTGGATTTATAGCTGCTGTCTCTTGGTAACATATAGAAATCTTCATCTTTTGGAAAACAGCGATCTTATCTGATCAGCCATTACAAGATACCCTCCCATCGCGCATTTTTGTCATTTGCTTCATCAACTGTAAAAAATAAGAATGAATTAGGTAGTTATTTACTCACTGCACCTTTACTTGCTCAATTGTATCATTCTAGCACAATTTATAAATCATTTTAATCATTTCATCCAGAGTTTGTAATACAATCAAAGACAACTTGTACCGTGTAACCTTTTGTCGGTAATTAAAATATGAGAACAAAAAAAAGGGGGGATGCCGCGGGTTTTACTTTGAGAAAATTAAATGTCCGTAACCGAAAAATAAATGGCACCTGTCGATGGCCTGTTATATGTTCTATCCTCCATGAATTAGATCAACTACAACACTATACAATCATCCCGTGCAAGACGCCTCATGGTCAAAAAATAATTGAATGGCTGAAACAATTTAACTAACTTCATATGTCTCTCTATGCATCCCACTTTCCTTTCTCATTTTTTACTCTTGAACCCGAAGGGTTTTTGTCTAAACATCAAACCTCCAAACGGATTGATCTGGTCCGGGCGGACACTTGTTTGCTTTATTTTTTAGCACTCAATTGGACATTTAAACAAAAATGATTATCCCCTTAGAGCAAACCCAACGGTCCCGATTAGATTAACTTTAATACCCCAAAATCAAAAAGTTGTCACCCAACGGACCCTTTTAGCGACCCTATTAAAGTTAATAGGTCTTTAAATTTCGCCCAAAGGTATTAAAGTTAATAAGAATTATCAGGCCTATTACCTTTCGTGTAATGCTATATGTAAATCATGTTAATAATGGATCTTTAAATTTCTCGCTTATATGTCACCTCAGAATGCATTCAGTTGAGTTCTCTATAAATTGAAAATGCAATAAGTTGATGGATGATTGCATTTTTAGTTTAAATAAAGATGAATTTTACCATGATAAACATTGTAAAACAACTTCAACTACATCGCTGAATTTTCAGACATACGAAAATATCCATCAATTCAGTTGGCAGAGTAATTATGGATTTTGAAGCGCACAGAGTGATATCCGTATTCATAAGCTACCTGGTGGGTGGCAGCTGCCATTTTCTGGTAAGGTAAAAATCTAGCTTTGCTAGTAGTCTTGTACTTATATTGAAGAAAGCGGTAATCCTTAAGTTAAATGACTTTAATAATACTAATAAATACGCTTCAGCGCATTCTGGAGCGGCAGCAAAAAGTCTTTTTGATGTAGGTTGGTGATTACAAGAAGTTGTCTGTAATGAGACAAAGACGATCCCCGATACGATCTCGGCTGACAACTTTATGACCAGAAACTGACCTGACATAGTGGGTTTCTTCGTCATATTCAAGATTAAAGCCTTTCAAAGCAAGAAGATACTAATTTGCTACGTTTTGTAACTGTTTAAATTTGCTGAATTGTTCTGCTATAGCTGCTTAAACATTGTCAGAGCCCATGTCAATTTTAAAAAATATAGTGTAGATATTTTAATAGGGTCCGACTTCATAGGAACCATTAAGTGACAACATCACAAAAGGTATTAAATATTTAACTCCGACCGATTAAATTTAATACTTTAATAGGAAACGTTGGGTTTGCTCTGATTATTTTTCTTTCCCCTTATTTTCTTTTACATTTTCTTTAGTAACTTCTGTTAGTTATCCAACCACACCGAAAAGCATACCATTAGAATCGTCATGAAAAGGAGCATAGTTTGAATACAAAATAAGCTTTAAAAATCAAAAAGGAACCAAAGGCGACTCCCGACCAAAATACGTCTTCGTCACTTGAACAAGTTGGTTGCTTTTGGTCACTTTCTTATTCAGCAGAAAAGAAATATACCATCTATTGGTCAAAAACACGATCCAACTATACAACTTCTGTATCAAATATCGAAAGATAAATTTGAAAATGAGTTATATTGAAGAAAAAAACTAGTTGTCATTAAGGATTTATGTTTTAAAGCAAAAACACAATTTGAAAAGATTGTCAAATGTTTACAAGCTGGAGGAGATTCTAATGGAAAAGCGTTGCAATATACAGCAGATGGTCTATATTTTTTCAGCCATCAAAAACAAAAATTCAACAAAAACCGAAAAAC
>NW_027137828.1:4874614-5107421 GCF_000149305.1 Rhizopus delemar RA 99-880 | reverse complement strand
CCATAAACTGTGGCAAAGAGTCGAAAATGAATGGAAATTCATTCCACAAGGAACAATGCATCAAATATATAGACAGAAAGCCTTACGGAATACAAGCAGTCTTAGCAGAAAAGGGTGGATCCACTAAATATTTTAAAAGTCAAAAAACTGCACCAACCGACCTCCTCTTTTTGCTGAGTGCTCCTTAGATCAATACTCCGCATCTGACTTTGAAACTTTTATCAATAAATAGTAACAGTATTAACTCCTTTTGTTCCAAGTTTCGTAATGCTTACTTTTAAACTGACGGAGCTATACTGGTATTTCCGAAAAACTGAGTTGCGTTGGTGCAGTTTTTTGACCCACTGTATATGCTTTTGTGTGTGACTTTAATGAAGAAGTTCTTGCGTTTCAGTATCCATTTGGTGTACAAGAATTCGCTCATTCTCCATGATCCATTGTGTCTTGGGAAGCAAATATGCTTTCAATCGATTTCCATGTACTCTTCTTAATTTAGTATCCCGGATGTCTGCACTCTTGATGTGATACGTGCCTTTTCCCAAAATATGTTGTATGATGAATGGACCTTCCCATTTATCTTGCAGTTTTCCTGACCAGGAGGTGGACATATAGTCTTTGAATACTAATACTAATTCACCTATCTTGAATGGAGGTTTCAACTCCTTACTCTGATCCAATAATTTTTTCTCTATAGCTTTCTTTTGGGCAATTTGAGTTTGCTTGATGGCTTGAGTAGCTTGTTCACGGATTCGATTCAAGTTATGTATTTGATGTGTTGTCCTATGCCACAGCTTTGCTTCAAATTTAGGAGAATTTTTCTCATACAAGTGATGATCTAGGTCAAAAGGTGTTCTGGGTTCGTAGCCATAAACTAAGAAAAAAGGGGAATGCTTGGTTGTAGCTTGCTTGATTGATCTATAGGCAAACAATGTCGCAGGTAAATAAGCATCCCAGTCTAACTTTTCTTCATAGGAACGCCTCTGTAGTATTTGTCCAAGTGTTCGGTTGAACCGTTCTATCAGGCCATTGCTTTGTGGGTTGTAGGGTGTTGTAGTTTTGTGTATTATGTTGTAATTTCTACACACCTGTCGGATGAGTTCACTTAAAAAAGGGTTTACCATTATCTGACACCATGATTGTTGGGCATCCATGTCTGCAAATGATGTCTTCATAAACAAACAATGCTATTTCTGATGCATTTTGAAATCGTAAAGGTCTCGCCTCTACGTATTTTGTAAGATAATCTATAGCTGCAATAATATATCTATGTCCTGATCTCGATGTTTGTACATGTTTCACATCGAAGGCAACTCGATCAAATGGCTTTGCTGAAACTGCTACGGGATATAATTCTTCTTTCAACATTTTCTTCCCATGCATTTGGCATCTGTAACATTTCTTGACATATTCCATGATATCGTGTGACATATTATCCCAGTAGTAACGAGATGATATTTTGTGTAGAGTATTATTGTAAGCCAGATGACCTCCTAATGGATGTTGGTGGTATGCGTACATGATTTCTTCTGCTTCCTTTTTGTTTAATACTTTTCTGATAATCCCGTTGTCTGTATTGTATCTATACAAGATGTCTCGATAAATTGTAAACTTATTTGCTTCTTTCTTGAGGTATTTCTTCATTCTAGAAGTTGCGTCTTCAGCTATTTTCATTGTTTGTAGATATTGTGTCAACTGATCGATTTTGTATTGTTCCATTTTGCTTATAGTTTGAAGTTGGTATGTTATGTCGGGATTTTTATTTTTTTCTTTTGTACTGTTTTTATAAGGTTTTATGGATTTTGTTTCAACTACCCCTCCCTTCCTCCATGTAGTTTTGGTAAAATATATATATAGATTGATATTGTTATTTATATGTCTTCATTGTTGTGTATCTTTAATATCCGAGCCTTGATAAAAAGTCTGCGCTCTCGTTTACTCTTCCAAGTCGATATTTTATTTCGAAATCGTATTCAGCAAGTGTTGTGATCCATCGTGCTATAATTCCGGTAGGATTTGGTGATTTGAGTAATCCGTGTAATGCTGAATGATCTGTGATAATCGTGAATCTTTTTCCCAACAGATAAGGACGAAACATTTTTACTGCCCATATGACTGCCAAACATTCTAGCTTTGTCGGTGCGTAATTTATTTCACTGGACCTTAGTCCCCTACTCGCGAATATGACTGGATGCTCGTGACCATTTTCATCTAATTGTGTAAGGATACACCCAAGTCCTGCTTTTGAAGCGTCTGTGACCAAAATAAAGGGTTTATTGAAATCGGGTCTAGTCAAGACAGGAGCGGTTGTAAGCAGTTTCTTCAAGGTTTCAAAGGATTCAGTGGTCTTTTCTGTCCATGGAACTTGTTTAGTAGTTTTTGTTTGATCATGTAAAGGTCTTGCTATAGCGGCAAAATTCTTTATAAATCGTCTATAATAAGAAGCCAAGCCTAAAAATCCTCTGACTTGTTTGAGTGTCTTTGGTTGTGGATATTCGATGATTTTCTTGATTTTTTCTGGGTCTGTTTGTACACCATCTTTTGTTACGATATAGCCAAGGAATTTGAGATGATCTTTGAAGAAAAAACATTTTTCAGGATTTAGTTTGAGATTTGCAATTTGTATACATTGAAAAACTTGTTCCAAGTGGTGTAAATGGTCTTGTTGGTTAAATGAATATACATTTAAGTCGTCTATATATGCTACCAGGCACTTATTAATGAGTGGCCGAAAACATAAATCAATAAGTCGTTGGAATGTGGCAGGAGAGTTTACAAGTCCCATTGGTAATATATTGTAATGGTATATTCCAAACTTTGTTGTGAAGGCAGTTAATTCTTTACTATCTTCCTCCATCGGTACTTGATGAAAACCAGCTCGCATATCTAATGCTGAGAAAACTTTAGCTTTTCCTAACGTGTCTAGCAAGTCATCAATTCGTGGTAATGGGCGTGCATCTTTTTTTGTAACTGCGTTAAGCTTTCGGTAGTCTATTACCATCCTGTATTCTCCATTTTTCTTTTTAACTAAGATGACTGGCGCAGCCCACGGACTATTTGAAGGGGATATTACACCTAGTTTTGTGTATTTTTCTAGTTCTTTTTGCAAGTGTTCTGCTTCTAAAGGGCTAATCCGATACGGCCGGTGACTGATAGGCAATGTGCCTTCTTGTACAGTTATTTTGTGTCGTAGCAACTTTGTATAGCCGATACTATTATTATCCCAATCGAAAATTTCTTCGTATTTCTTTAAGAGCCTTTTTAACATTCTTGCAATTTTTCTATCCATTTCCCCAATTTCAAGCTTACTGTACTTTTCTGCTTCTAAAGTTTCTTTATCTTCATCTGAGGTTTCTTTGTCCATTGCTTCGGTCATTTCCATAGTACAGAGATGAATATCCTTTTCAACATCATATGCTTGTATAATCGTATCTTCTTTAAGGTTGAGTTTTTCCAAGATTCCAATTTCTTCGCCTGGATCCAAAATTATATTATCATTAGAGCGATTATGTATTCGAATTTCCAAACTCTTTTTGTTGGTAATAAAGTTGTGACAAGGGTCAAGGATACCGGTTTTTTGTAGAATTTTGGTGCTGGTTATTTCAAAACTATACATTAATCCCCTAAGTTCATCTTTAGGTTTCTTGATTATGATAGTCTTTGATGAGTTTGCCGGGATAGTTAATCCATCTGATGAGGCTTCCAGAATGCATTGATTTTTAAGATTTTTTATCTGTATGTCTTTCTTATAATCATTTTCAAGCAGTAATAGTGAATGCTCTTCATCCTCAACTTCTTCTTCTTCAGTAGATTCTTCGTCAGTGCTTTCTTCTGATTCCTCTTCAACTTCATCATCTTCTGAATCTGCTTTATCGTTTTCAAAGTGCACTTTTTTCGTTTCTTTCGAATTGGTTGAACTGATTGGATGCTGGTAACTTTGGATATAACTGGAAATTTTTGGTAGAGGTGTATTCTTACGCAAAAAGAATATTTCTATTTCTGCCTTTTTGTTTTTATAGGACACTTTCAGGGTTGAACTATTGAAGTCAATTTTGGCCTTTGCTCTGTTTAACCAGTTGTTTCCGATAATTAAATGAGTTGGGCAAGCTGGCAATACTTCAACTGTACACGGAATAATTAAATCCTCTTGTACTTCGATAGGTACATCATATATTACTCCTAGAGCAGTCTGTTTAGAACCGTTTCCCAAGGTAAATACGCTTTCTGAGGCAGCATCTATTTCTAATCCTAAAGCATCTGCCAGGGATTTTGACATACACGTCTTGGCAGCACCACAGTCAACAAGTACTTTCACCGTTTTGTCTCCGATATTGATTTTTGAATATACGGCAGTGGTATGGATGTCATCCTCTTCTATTACCGCCATAGTTTCCTTTGATGTTTCTGTTACAGGTATTCTTTTGGGTCTACATGCACTTGCTAATTTCCTTCTAAGTGTGGGAGCAGCTACCATCAAATCTCCTACAGATATGTCTGCTTTTTGATTCATAACATCTGATACAATATCATATCTGATAGGTGGGGCCTTCGTTTTTCTTTTTATTGGCTTTGGCTTGATTTCAATAGGGAGATCAGAGTCTACTTCCATACTTCCTGTAGCCTGTATTGGTTGTTTGGGCATGTTGCTTGTTTCCTTGACTTGATTACGTTTGTTTACACGCCTAGTTACTGAAGCACTACTTGGTTGTTTCCATTTTTCTCTGGTTGTCGGTTTAGAATAAGGTTTAGAGCTTAGGACTTCAGGCGGGTGTTCAGGTCTTATAGCAGCATAAAGATCTTGGGCTTGATATGTGTTATCGTATTCATTTTGGGTAAGTATGACATTGAGATTATGTTGTTGGTTTTGTTGTTTAATGGGTTTGTTGTTATGTTGGGTGTTCGATTGACCATTCTTTTGATTATCAAAAGCAACCGACCCATTTAGTTTTTTGATTGCTGATTTTGATAGCGGGGCTGAGAGGTGCCTTGCTGGGGTTGATTATTATGATTATTAGTTGGCTGATTTGGATTACGATTATGATTGTCATATTCATATCTTCCATAACTATGATCATAATTATTCCTGTATCTGTTATCGCTTCGGTAGTTATAACTGTTATTTCCATTTCGGTTATATTCATTGTTGTGAAAATTGTTATAGTTGTCATATCTAGGACGTCGATTATAATTTCTGGTAGGTTGAGATGAATGTTGATGTAGATTCAATTCACTGCGTATAGTTTCTTGAATAAGGTTAACCAAGTCATGTTGTGAGTTGGTATGCACTGATTGATTGTTATGTCTATTCATCATTGGTTGTGTATACAAATGATTATTATTTGTACTGCCTTTCACTTCCATAGTGACTAGTTGATTTGGACCTGTGATTATTTCAGAATAGGGAGCCATATAGTTATTTCCAAAATTATTTCGTAAGTCATTGATAGGTACGGCATGAATATGTCTTTCTTCTGTGTCGATTAACTCTACGTTATGATTGTTTGCACCATGATGTTTTGTATATCTGTTATCATCATGATATATGAGGGCATTGTTGACGTTTCTTGGAATAAAAGGGTTATCCACCATGGCTATTTTACGTGGACGATTGGCATTCCACCATCCATCAGCATGATTGATCCATTCTTGGAATGTATGGGCACTACTTTGTATGCAGAATTGTTTAATTTCTTTAAGTAGACCAACACGAAAACGACTTTCAATAACTGCTTCACTTGTAATGTTCGCAAGGTCAGCTGCTTCTCGTAGTCTTGCCAAAAATATTTGAGGATGTTCTTGTTCACCTTGGAACATTTCGTTAAATTCTAATTCATAACTTTGAATTAGTTCAGGTGTGATGTAGTGTTGCTTGAGCAATTCAATGGCTTTGTCATATGTGACATTAGGGATTCTCTTGAGTATTTCTTTTTCATAGTAAATTTTAGCAGCGCGTCGTAATTGGGATTTGAGCACGATAAGTTTTCTATCATCACTGAGAGTATTAGTGATTGCAAGGTAAGAATCAAGTATTTCTTGAAAATGGCGAAAGTCTTCTCCTTCATAGCCATAAAATTCAATTAACCTTGGGCGAAAACCTTGAGAAAAAGTTTGGTTGTTAGCATTTGCCAACGCGATTTGTCCTGTAGGATATGAGGCCATTTTGAAATTTGATATATTTGTTTTTGGTATGTTTTGTATTTCTTGAAGTAGAGTTTTGATAGTTTTCTTGACGATTTGTTTTAATTTGATAGATTTTTCCGATTGCTTGTTAATAATGTTTGTGATTTGTTGATTTGTTGATTTGTTCCCTCGTAGTGACCACCAAATGTAATTTTAACGTTTTTCTCGTTATGGCCTTAAGAGTTTAGAAGTAAATTTGACTTTTCTTTAGAGTTTAAAAGAATTTGAGATCAAAGATTTGTGTTTAAATGAATAAATTTGGTTTGCTTGTAGTAAGTGACCACCAGATCTTATGTGTAAGATCAATACGATGTTTCTTGATAAAAGTTAAAGTAGAGTAAAAAGTTTAGGTAAACAGGGACTTTCTTGTTAAAGTTTGTTAATTATTGAGTAGAAATATATGGTTTATTTAAACTAACTGACAATTTCTTCACAAAAAGATGGGATATATATATATGTATAATATTTTTTTTTTTTCTTTTTAGCTTTTCTTATTTTTTTGACCTTTTTTATATTTTCAACATTTTTTATCTTTTTAACTTTTTTCATTTTTTTAATTTTTTTTATCTTTTTGACTTGACTCGGCTAATCTCTGTGCATCTTCATTGCCATTTTCGTTACAGTATTTTGGGTGGTTGTTATAACATAAGAGGCGGTTGTTGCTGTTATTTTGTAGTATGGTTGGTTTAGTTTGAGTGTTTTAGAGAAGTTTTTCTTGAAATTTTTAAAGTAAGGTACTGTAGTGACCACCAGATCTTTTAATTAAGATCAAATAAAGGTAAAGGTAAAAAAAATAAAGGGATCAGGAACTTTTATGAGAAGGTTGCCTGTTTATTGAATAAAATATATAAAATAAAATGTGAGTAGAACTGTACTGTCCTTTTTCTTCATCTAAATAGTTGGGATATTTATATTGTTAAATTTTTTTTTTCTCTTTTTGACTTTTTTCATTTTTTTGACTTCTTTCATTTTCTTGACTTTTTTCATTTTTTTGACTTTTTTCATTTTTTTGACCTTTCTCATTTTTTGACTTTTTTCATTTTTTGACTTCTTTGTCACAGATCGTCGGACCACGGGAAGAATCGTCCTCGATTCTTGACCAAGCGTCTGTTTGTTTGATTTTTAAAGATAAGGCACGGAAGAGACTATAACCAGGTACAATTGTTTTAAGGGCTGTTTGTTTTGCTGCTATGTAAATGGTTACTGATTCTGGAGTAGGCTTTGGCCTTCTGAACTTGAAGTGGGCCCATCGCGATACATTTAATGATATAAGTTCACAAAGAGAGTCCTTTAGTTCTTGCAAACGTTCAATTTCTCTTATAGCCGCCTTATATTGTTCATATTGGTTTTGAATAAGCGCTTCAATGTTCATTAACAATTCAAAATCATCTTCTATTTCCCAATTGGCTTCTTGGTCTTCCTGATTATGTCCTTCTAACATTGCCTTGATTCCCTCTACAGTGTAAATTGCATATTCTTCCCTTGTAAATGTGATACCATCGATTTCATATGTAAGATTCGTAGGTCCAATATTACAATCTTCCCACATTATTAAAAAAATCGTTCATTACTGTTAAAGCTGCTTCATAGCCTTGTTCTTGATATACCTTCTTGATGTAAGTATCCATATCCATGGAAAATGCATTGTTGTTCTGGTTAACCATTGATACGGGGACTTGTTCGTTTGTTTTGTTCATTGAAATAAAATATAGCTTTTCCATTTTTTTTTCTCTATTTATATACTTTTTTTTTTTGTATTGCTGATTGATACTAGTCACATGTTGTTTCATCTTAATGAAATAACTCCTTTGTTTGTTCATCTAATTTGGTCATAACATGTCTCAGGTTTTCTTGACACCATTGCACTTTTGGTAACAGGTACGGTTTCATTCTGTTTCCGTGTACCCTTCTTAATTTGGTATCTTCTGGATTCATGCTCTTGATGTGATACGTGCCTTTGCCTAATATGTGTTGTACAACATAAGGTCCTTCCCACTTGTCTTGTAACTTTGCTGACCAAGATGTGGATAAGTAATCTTTATAGATGAGTACCAAGTCTCCTAGTCTAAATGGAGGTTTCAGTTCTTTGCGTTCATCTAATATCTTGTTTTCTATCTGCTTCTTCTGTGATTCTTGCGTTTGGCGTATATTTTGCGCTGCAACTTTTCTTATGTTACTGAGATTATGTATTTGATGGATTGTCCTATGTTTCAGAATGGCTTCAAACTTTGGTGAATTTCGTTCGTATATATGATAGTCCATGTCAAATGGCGTTTTTGGTTCGTAACCGTAGAGTAGGAAGAATGGCGTTTGTTGTGTAGATGCTTGTTTAATTGTTCGATAAGCGAAAAGTGCCGCTGGTAAATATTGATCCCAGTCTTCTTTTTCGTCCACACTTCTTTTCTGTAATATTTGTCCTAACGTTCTGTTGAAACGTTCTATCAACCCGTTACTTTGTGGGTTATAAGGTGTAGTTGTTTTATGAATAATTGAATATGTTCTGCAAACTTGCTGTAAAAGCTTGCTGATAAACGGCTTGCCATTATCCGAAACTATAATTGTGGGACAACCATGTCTACATATGATTTCTTCGTATAAGAATAAAGCAATTTCTGATGCAGTTTGGAAACGAATGGGTCTTGCTTCCACGTATTTAGTAAGGTAGTCGATTCCTGCTATGATATATCTGTTTCCGGATCGTGAAGCTTGCACATGTTTAACGTCTAAAGCGATGCGATCAAAGGGTTTTACTGATACTGGCACAGGGTATAATTCTTCTTTTAGCGACTTTTTCCCATGTCTCTGACATCTGTGACATTTCTTCACGTATTCCATTATATCTTTAGTCATGTTGTCCCAGTAATAACGTGATGCTATTTTGTGCAATGTGTTGTTATAAGCCATGTGTCCACCTAGAGGATGCTGATGGTATGTATACATGATTTCTTCTGCTTCTTGTTTATTCATTACTTTCCGTATAATACCATTTTCAGTATTATAACGATAAAGTGTGTTTTGGTATATGGTGAACTTGTGTGCTTCTTTTTGTAGGTATTTTGCTTGCTTCTTTGAAATACCTTCTGGCAATTTCAAGTCTTGTAAATATTGTTTCAGCATGTCTATTTGTTTTTGTTCCATTTTTTTTTGTTGAATAAAGTTTTTGTGTTACTAATCGTTATTTGTGATACTGTATCTATTGTTTGATGTTTCAGGGTTCTTTTTGATAATGTGATGTATTCTAAATTTGTAAAATTTCCATTTTTCTAATCTCGGTGTTTTCGGTTGTATGAAAATTTTCGTTTTCTGAAATTTGGGGGCCGTGCTCCTCGAATGATTTTTTTTTTTTTTTTGTGTTGTTTTTGGATTTTTGTTGTTTTAGGTATCATCTTCCCTCCCATCCTCCTATTGATGAATAGTAATATATATGTTGGTAATAATAGTTGTAAAGTTATAGTCGTCTAATATCCTAGTCTTGACAAGAAATCTGCACTTTCATTGACACGTCCAGGTCGATACTTGATATCAAAGTCGTACTCTGACAATGTGACAATCCATCGTGCGATAAGTCCGGTGGGGTTTGGTGTTTTCAGTAAACCAGTTAAGGCTGAATGATCAGTAATGATCATAAATTTCTTTCCATGTAAATAAGGTCGAAACAGTTTTACAGCCCAAATGACGGCTAAGCATTCTAGTTTTGTAGGTGCGTAATTAGCCTCGTTTGGCTTGAGACCTCGACTTGCAAATACAACCGGATGTTCTTTTCCATCTTCATCTAACTGTGACAATACACATCCTAGTCCTAATTTTGATGCGTCCGTTACTAAAATGAACTCCTTGTTGAAGTCTGGTCTTGCTAATACAGGTGCTGTGGTTAGCAACTTTTTGAGTGTTTCGAATGATTCTGTTGTTTGTTGTGTCCACGGGATCTTCTTCTTTGTTTTCGTCTGGTCGTGCAAAGGTCTAGCTATCGCTGCGAAATCCTTAATGAAACGTCTATAGTATGATGCAATTCCTAAGAATGACCTGACTTGAGTTGTAGTTGTTGGTTGTGGATATTCGACTATCTTCTTTATCTTTTCTGGATCTGTATGTATACCATCTTTGGTTACGATATATCCAAAAAATTTTAAATGATCTTTAAAGAAAAAGCATTTTTCCGGGTTGAGCTTCAGGTTTGCTGTTTCTACACACTGGAATACTAGTTCTAAGTGTTGGAGATGTTCTTGATCGTTGTTTGAGTATACATTTAAGTCGTCGATATAAGCTACTAGGCATTTATTGATCAATGGTCGAAAACATAGATCTATCAATCTTTGGAAAGTGGCTGGAGAGTTTACTAAACCCATAGGTAAGGTAATTGTAATGATATGTTCCAAATTTGGTAGTAAAATGCTGTCAGCTCTTTGCTTGATTCGTCTAAGGGTACTTGATGAAATCCAGCTCGCATGTCAAGTGCTGAGAACACTTTGGCTTTTCCTAGCGTATCTAATAGATCGTCTATTCTTGGTAAAGGATATGCATCCTTCTTTGTTACTGTGTTGAGCTTTCGGTAGTCGATTACCATTCTATATTCACCGTTTTTTCTTCTTTACTAAGATAACTGGCGCAGCCCAAGGACTATTTGATGGGGATATTACTCCTAACTTGCAATACTTGTCCAATTCCTTTTGAAGATATTCCGCTTCTAAGGGGCTGATTCGATATGGTCTATGGCTGATTGGCATTGTATCTTCTTGTATAATAATCTTGTGATTTATAACGTCTGTTCGTCCTATGGTATCATTATTCCAATCGAATACATGATCGTATCTACTGAGTAGAGCTCGCAGTTGCTTTCGAATGTCAGATGGTAATTCTCCTATTTCCAGTTTTTCATATAATGCAGTATCCAACAGTTTATGTTTCGTTTTGTGCTTGTTTCTAATATCACTAGTTCCTATTGTACATAGATCGTGATTCGTTTGTAAAGTATAGGCTGATATGACTTTATCTCGATGTAAATTGTATCGTTCTAATATTCCTAGCTCTTCTTCTGGTTCTACGATAATTACTTCATTGGTGCGATTAAAGAGTCGTATTTCAACTGTCCGCTTATTCACAATTAGGGTAGAACATGTATCAAAGTATCCGCTAGCATTATTTAGCTTAGGGTGAGTTGTTTCAAAGTGATAAATCAAATCGGGTATTTCTTTTTCTGGTTTGTCCAATGTTAAGGTCATCGATGAGTTAGCTGGTATTGTTAATCCGGATGCTGTAGCTTGTATGAAGTGAGATTCTTTGAAATTTGTTATAGTAACTTCCTCTTTTGTTCCATCTTCTAATACTAATAGAGACTGATTTTCTTTTTCATCATCTGTTATTTCCTCTTCAGTGTCATTTTCTGAGCTTTCTTCTTCTTCTGATTCAGTTTCTTCAATATCATCGTCGTAACTATCATCGGATTGTTCTTCATCAGATTGCTCTAACTTGTTATTGGTTAGGCTAACTGGGGGTTGATATGTCTGCTGATAAGACCTCATTTTTGGCAATACAACATTCTTCCGTTCGTAATATATGGGTAGTTTGGCCTTTTGATGTTTGTATTTGACCTTCAAGGTTAAGGTGTCAAAGTCAATTCTTGCTTTTGCACGGTTTAACCAATTGTTTCCCAGGATAAGGTGTGTAGGGCATGATGGTAATACTTCAATGGTACATGGAATAACCATATCATCTTTTATTCCAATTGGTACATCATATATCAATCCAAGACCTGTCTGCTTTGAGCCATTTCCTAGAGTGAAAATGCTGTCTGATGCTGAATCTATTTCTAATCCTAGGGCATCTGCTAAAGCCTTCGACATACATGTTTTTGCAGCACCACTATCGACTAATGCTTTTATGTTTTTGTCGCCAATGCTTACGGTTGAATACACAGCGGTTGTGTTTAATTCTTCATCCTCCAGTAATGCCATGATTTGTTGTAATTGCTGGGATGCTTGATCTTGTTTTGGCTTTCGTTTTGGTCTACACTCGCTTACAAGTTTTCTTCTTAATGCAGGTGCTACTGTAATTAAATCACCTATATCTATGTCGGCTTTGTGTCGTAACACATCTAATACAATGTCGTATTTGATGTCAGGTTGTGTTCTTTTTATTCTAGGTGCCTTATGCTTCTGCTTTTCTTGTATAGGCAAGTCCATGTCAACTTCAATGTTTTGTGGTTGCATTGATACCTTTGGTCTAGTTGTCGGATGAACTTCTTCGATATGACTTCTTGTTGTTACTCGTTTCGTCACAGAAGGTCCTGCTACTTGCTTTCCTTTGTCCTTAGCTTGTCTATTTTTTGGATATGGGGTTGCGGTTCCGACTTCAGGAGGTTTTTCCGGTCTGATAGCTGCATATAGATCTTTATTATGCTTTGAGTTTTTATTTTCCGTTTCTGTTAATAAGGCGTTTAGTTGATGCTGTTGTGTATTATTAATGGGTTTTGTATTATTTTGGGTGTTTGATTGACCATTTCCTTGTTTAAAGGCAACCGACCCATTTAGTTTTTTGACGGTTGTTTTGTATTGGAAGTTTGTTGCTGCACGTTGTTATTGTCCATTTGTGTGTTGTACCTATTATTGTTGTTGTAGTTATTGCTGTATCTTCCATACCTATTGTTGCCATTATTGTTGCTACTGTTGTTGTTATAATCGTTGTAATTGCTGCTATTGTTGTAACGATTATTGCGGTTGTAATTTCTGGCAGGTTGTTGATATTGTTGATGATTGTTGAACTCCATACGAATAGTCTTTTGAATAAGGTCCACTAGATCCTGCTGTTGATTAGTCTCCATAATTTGCTGATGGTTGTAAGTTTGCTGAGATCTGTGATGATTACGATTACCGTGTTGTTGACTTGGATAACCTTTAGAAGTATCCATAGCTGCTAACTGGTTGATAGCAAGCATGTTATGATCGTTTGAATTGTATACTGGCATATTAGTATGTTGAACTTCTCGGTAAGGTAAGACTGGTACACCATATTCATAATCGTCAATAAGTTCGATGTTATGATTTGGGGGTGTATGATGCGGCTGATAATAGCTGTCACTGGGATAGACCAAAGCTTGGTTTGCATTTCTTGGGATAAAGGGATTATCTACCATAGCAATTCTACGTGGTCTATTTGCGTTCCACCATCCTTCTGCGTGGTTCATCCAATCCTTTAGTGTCTTTGAGCTACTTTGTATGCAGAATCTTTTGATTTCTGGCTGTAAACCAGCTCTAAATCGGCTTTCGATTACAGCTTCATCTTCGATATTGGCAAGATCAGCTGCTTCCCTTAGTCTAGCTAAGAAGATACGGGGGTGTTCTTGTTCTCCTTGAATCATATCATTAAATTCCAATTCATAGTTTTGGATGAGCTCTGCTGTGACATATTGACTTCTAAGAGCTTCAATTGCTTGTTCGTATTTGACGTCGGGAAGTTTCTTGAGTATGTCTTTTTCAAAAAAGACTTTTGCAGCACCTTTAAGTAAAGATCTGAGAATTGCGAGTTTACGGGCGTCATGTACATTATTGATAGCAAGATAAGATTCGAGTCTTTCTAGGAAGTAGCGAAAATCTTCGCCTTCATATCCATGAAAGTCAACGGGTACAGGTTTATAGTTATAATTATTGGCCAACGCGATATGTCCGGTATTGTAAGTCGCCATTTTAGATGTTATTGAGTTTGTAAATAAGTTGTTTGAGTGCTTGAGCAAGTAAATTCTTGTGAGTTAAGGTTTTGTAAGTTTTGATTTGTTGATTCTTGAGTATTTTCAATTATAGTGTAATTGACCCTCGTAGTGACTGTTGTATAATGGTTTAAATAATAAAGGAAAAGGTAAAAACAAAGATCAAGAAACAGTTTGGGTACTTTTTGAGACTGATCTTTATTTCAGTTTTAGTTAAAGTAAAAATTATTCTAATTGAAGGCAGGTATTTATATCTTATTGAGTGAGTGGCTTGATATCTTCTATTGTGATCGTTCTTCTAATATTCAGGTACTTTAGCAAGTGTTATCTATAATTATGATTATGAAAACTTTTCATTTGTTCTTTTGTATGTCTGTCATAGATTATCTTTTATTCTGGGAATTCCTCACTGAATTGAATAACATTATTCAATTATGTGAAAGATTAGCAATATTCCTGACATTGGATTGGATTTGGTTATTTTAGTTGATACGTCTTCTTATCAAAGAACTCTCATGAATACAATACATATTCTAAAAGAACATGTTTAATTGGAATTGATTGTATGATCTTATTTAAATAAACTTGTATTTTATTTTATTTTAATTATGATCTTGTATTAAGACTTATATTTATTAATGTCAACTACAATCAGTTACTGTTCTACAACAGTGACCACCAAATGTTATTTTGTAGTATGGTTGGTTTAGTTTGAGTGTTTTAGAGAAGTTTTTCTTGAAATTTTTAAAGTAAGGTACTGTAGTGACCACCAGATCTTTTAATTAAGATCAAATAAAGGTAAAGGTAAAAAAAATAAAGGGATCAGGAACTTTTATGAGAAGGTTGCCTGTTTATTGAATAAAATATATAAAATAAAATGTGAGTAGAACTGTACTGTCCTTTTTCTTCATCTAAATAGTTGGGATATTTATATTGTTAAATTTTTTTTTTTTTCTCTTTTTGACTTTTTTCATTTTTTTGACTTCTTTCATTTTCTTGACTTTTTTCATTTTTTGACTTCTTTGTCACACTAGGACTGAGTCCTTTCTTCAGCAAAAGTTACACCAACTGCGTCACAATATTTTGACTTCTTTATTCACTTCTATTGTCACAATATGACAAAAGTCTAAAAAAGAAGAAAGGGGTGAATCATATATGCGCGAACCGGGAATCGAACCCGGGCCCTTCGCGTGGCAGGCGAAGATTATACCACTTAACCATCCGCGCATCTTTCTGAGTGTTGTAGACAAAAGAGATAAGCCCTCACTCAATATTCCGGCTCGCACTGCAAATAATGTAGGGGCTTTGACGTAGAATTTTAACAGACCTATCAATCATCAATCCGGAGATTTTATAATTTTTTTATGAGAAACCATTATATCTTGCTGTATTGCACTTTTTTTAATTTTGAAAAAAGATTTAGGTGCGAAAAAAATAAAGAAATTTATTGATATTTTTGTTTTTTTTTGTAGGGTAAGTATTCATAGAGTTATTCATGTTTTAAAAAAGCGTCTTTTTTTTTCAAATGATCTTTTTTTGGAAAGCCTGTTCCCCTCTATCGTTTAAAGACCGATGTCTTCTTTTTTTTTATTTTGCTCAGAAAAATACATATTAGGAAGGCAGTCTGTGGTTTTTAGCTTAGATCATTAGAAATGTGTAACAGAAAGTAACAAAATAGTCGTGTTTGGGAAAAAAAAAGACTTGGTTAAAAAAAAAGACTTGGTAAAAAAAAAAAGACTTGGTAAAAAAAAAAGATTTGGTAAAAAAAAGTTTAAGTAAAAAACAGTTTAAGTAAAAAAACAGTTTAAGTAAAAAAAAACAGGGTCTAGCAATAGAAAGTTCATTGTTCAAATGAATACAATAATCTAAGAGCGAATATACTTTATAGAAATGCAAATACTTTTACATTATAAAAAAAGAATACGTGTATATTCTAAAAGAATAAAAAAATAAAGAAGCTCTGCTGACATTTTGTTACAAGGCAGTTATAATTAACAAATACATACAAAACTTTTTGTTTATCAAATAAATATATTGCTTTATTATTTTTTATGACAAATATTGTAAAAGAATATATGCTTTTAAGCTTATACTAGTTTATTACTTACTTTATGTTTGCACATGTGCGTAATTTGCCATTAGCCATTAGCCATTAGCCATTAAAGATGTGGGGCAATGACAACTTTCTTTACCAAAAAGAACTTTTTAGCAACAGGCAACAATATAAGTCTGTTATTCTTATAGTTTCTTTAAGTTGGAAAGAACAACTTTGCTCATGAGGTTCATGTTCGTCATCCGAATGTGTCCCATTAGGAATTTCTAATGTAAAAAAAAAGGACATTAGTTTTAGTCACTATTTTTTTTTCTTATAAACTTACATTTGGCCAGTGCTTGGTCTTTTCTTTTTATCTTCTTTAATTTTGGCATCTAGTCTATTCCATGAAACAAAACTAGGGAGAAAAAAAAAGTTATTTTACTGCCTTATTTCATTGTTTAAGCACCGACTGTTTTTGCAAATTTAGTATTCCTTTTTTATCAGGCACGTTTTTTTTTCTTCCTTATTTCTTTACAAAATACTAAATTCTTTAAAATGAACAACATGAACAACACCAAAATCGCCTGCACTTGTACCGAATGCAGCATGCATCCCGGTGGATTTAGAAGACTCACCAAAAGAACTGTTCTTAGCCATAAGCGTTTAGACAGAATCAGAGGAAGAGGTTTTAGTTTTATTTTTTTTGTATAAAGGCACTCGTGTTAATGTAAAAAAAAAAAAAATAGAGTCTGGAAGACAATCAACCGAAGTCATGCAACAATCAGCAGCCATCCATGAAACCGAAAGTGAGCATACCACCTTTGAAGGTATATTTTCAGTCAACAAAGCATTTTATATTAGAAAGATTTTATTTATTGAAGTGTATTTTGCAACTTGTTAGACCACATGAATGTTGATGGAGAGGAGGAATTGAGCCACGAAGATCAGCTCAAGCATCTTTTGGTGCTTTACGTGGTTCTTTTCCAAGCAAAGCACCTCTCTGTGCAAGCTGGTGAAGAGTTATTAGCCTTTCTTTCTTTCTTTGTTCGTGCTCTTGGCCATGGCATGGAGATTCCAACAAAGATCTCCACAGCTCGTGCCATGGTCAACTACTCGTCTGCCAGCAGTGGTGTCTCCCGTTTTCTTGTCTGTTCCCTCTGCAGAAGCGTGTACACCATGGGAAGTTTGCATGCCCGACAATGCTCCTACGTCAGGTTTGCAAACAACCCTCATCGCCAAGAACAACCATGTGGTAATCCTCTTTATGTTGGAAGCACCGTCAAGCCTGCCCTTGAATATTCTTACAACTCAACTTTGGAAACCTTAAAGAAGTTTTTTGCTCGTCCTGCCTTCGAGTTTCAAATTGAGCAGTGGAGAAGTAGATCGGTGGAAGAGGATGTTCTTTACGACATTTATGATGGTAGAGTTTGGGGCCAGCTTGCTGACTCAAATGCTCAGCCATTTGTCAACAAAGAAAGGTCGCTGATGGTGTCGTTGAATGTGGACTGGTTCCAGCCTAGTGACGGTATGCACTACTCTTGTGGTGGTGTATACCTAACTATCAACAATCTCCCTAGAAGTTCGAGGATGAAGACTTCCAACATTATCCTCGTTGGCATGATTCCTGGTCCTGGCGAACCCACGGATGACCAAATTCAAAACTTCTTGCGGCCAATGGTGGATGAGTTGATTGTCCTGTACGATGGTGCGGTTATACCCACCTATCAATGCCCAAATGGTGTGCTTGTTCGTGTTGCTTTAATGTCAGTCAACTGTGACATACCTGCAGCACGTAAAGTAGCCGGGTTTATGGGGCAGTCAGCTCATAAGGCTTGTAACAAATGCTCAACTGTCTTTCCAAGAATCAGTACTGGCGCCAATTCATCCAAGCCTGATTTCTCCAACTTTGATGATGAGCATTGGGTAATGAGGGACAGCACCCAGCAAAGACGAGAGGCGTATGACTGGCTGAACGCGACCCATATCACCCAGCAAAAGGCATTGCAGACAAGTACGGGGAGTAAATGGAGCGAGCTTCATCGACTTTGCTATTTTGATGTGGTAAGATTGACAACTGTGGATCCAATGCACAACTTGTTCCTTGGTACACCAAAGAGGATGATTGAAGTTTGGGAAAGCCGTGGTTTGCTTACAGTAAATGATTTCAAGGCAATGGCTGATGAATCAAATTCAATTCTCATTCCTTCTCAATACTGCAAGATCCCTAGATGTATGTAACAAATATAAAAAACTTTAATTTATGTTCAAGCTAACAATTTTTTTTTTTTAAAAAAAAAAGCCAAGGTTGAAAGTTCTTTCAGCAATATGAAATCTGACGAGTGGAGAACGTGGTGTGTTGTGCTTTCGCCTTTTCTCTTGAAACAAAAGCTGACAAGAGAGCACTTCGATGTTTGGATGCAGTATGTTGAAGCTGTGAAGTTGGTCACCGGCCCCTTGATTACAGTTGAAGACATAGAAATGGCGCATTCACTTTTTAAGAATTTTGGCAAGTCATGTGTTCAATTGTATGGAAACTCTATGACAACCCCCAATATGCATATGCACATGCATCTGAAGGAATGCTTTTTGGACTTTGGTCCTTCTTATGCCTTTTGGCTTTATGGTTTCGAACGCCTTAATGGTAATATAAAAAATATTAATATTAATTTCAAGACAGGCTTCGAAACAACCTATGCCATTATGTTTACACAAAATGTTCATACGCAAGACCTCATACATTCATTACATTCATTCATTAACACAAACAACGAAGATATGCTCCTATTGGTGAAATCGATAGAAGAGATAGGCGAGGTTACGAGTGACGAGAGTGGTTTAACGCCATTTGACTACTCTCGTTTCATAGACGGGCCTAGTTTATTCAATTCGACGATCACTGGTAGTGAGCCTCTACCACCATCATCCTTTCCTTTAAAATTCAACAAGAAAACAGAACTTATATGCCATGAGCATTGTGATGCTTTAAAAAATTAATATATGAACACCTATGCACCTAAGATAACAAATACATACATTGATACCACCATACACTCATTCAAAAAAATCACTTTGCTTGGACAGCATTATCAGCCAGCAAGTGCAAATTCATTATCATCATCACCATCATCATTCATTCAGGCCATTGTCGACAATCAACTGCGCATTGGTCAAATATCATATTTTTTTACTCATTCATTTGGTAACAACACTCAAAACTTTGCATTTGTCAATTGGTACAGCCATGCGGCCCAACATTTCCCCTCCTTTGATGGTAGTGGCATCCAAGTGGGGAAGAACCAGTATGAACCAGTGTCAAGACAAAATATACTTCCGATTCATCGCATTTACAATCCTGTTGCTGTCAAGCCTTACATTGACAATCATATTCTCACTCTCTGTCTTCCAAGAAAGATTTATATGTAACAAATATGAAAAACAATTCAATCAATTAACATTAAATTTATCAAAATCATTATTATTGTTTTATATATTTTACTAAAGAATCATTCAATAGACTAGTTTTTTTTTAACAAATGTTTATTCAATTTGATAAGAGGCAACAAAACAAGAAACAAAAAAAAAAGGAAACAAAAAAGCGGATGCCTATGGCATTGGGTTCGCAGCAGCAGAGGAGGAAGGACCAGAAACAGAAGTGGGGAAGCCAAGAGCAGGGGAAGAAAAAGCCCAGGAAGGGTAGTACTCATGATCAAGTTTATCTGGGAACTCCATTTCAACATATTGTACTCTTCTTCTAATTGTTGGTGGAGCTCCCTTTTTCTTTAGTAGTTCTCTGTGCCCTTTCTGGAGCTCTTTGTGGAATTCCACTACCTGTAGGCAATTAAGGTATATTAGAAAATGAGATTTATTGATATGTCATACTTACTCTTTCACTTCTGAATGATGGTCGTTTGACAATAAACGTACGGCCATCTTCATCTTCTGGGCCATTCTCCTCATCAGAGGTCCAATCAACCGTCAAGATCTTTTCGGCAAATGGGAACCGTGCTTGGTATGCAGCTGCGTTAGCGTTGTAAGCAACCCTCCTGTTAAGGAGTTTCTATTATAAAGTATTGATGTAAGTATTATAGGCATTTTATATTACAATTTTTAAATATCAAGTACTTACTGCATTTACGCGGCTGCGGCAGGCTGACGTTGGTGTCGTCACAGCTTTCCCATTTGCCTTATCCACCATGTAATAGAACTTGCTTCTAATCATGGTGAATACTTGCGAATCAGTCAGGCCATTGAAGCGTTGGTGCTTCCTGACTTCATCGCGCAACAGATTTTTTACTTTTCTGTTGGCCTTGTCGGTGATGGACTTGAGTGTATCAAACTTGATGCCACGGCCAACCAAGTATTCACGGTAATGATCAGCTATGTGATCCTATAATGTAAGTAAGAAACAAAGTTATTAAATTGTATTTGCTAATTGATACTTTAATTTTAAACTTACACTACACTGCTTTTTGATCCTGTTGATCTCAGCCACATCAACATACTGCTGCCCTTGCTGTGGCTGTTGAACTGGGTGCTGCTGCTGCTGCTGCTGCAGTTGTTGCTGTTGCCACATTTGAGCAAAAAACTGCATTTGGGCAGCCATCATCTCTGGTGTGAGAGCAGAGGCTGCTCCAACGGCCTCTGCACCAGTATGGCTGCCAAAGCTTGCAACGGAAGCAGACACAGGGACAGGAGCGGACACGGGAACAGGAAAAGGAACAGAAGCAGAAGCAGAAGCGGAAACAGGAGCAGAAGAAAGAGAAGAAGAAGGAACAACAGTGGATGATGATCCAGCAATATTTGAAGAAACTCTTGCCCTTTTGGGGGCATTGCTGGGAACGTTGATGGGAGTGGCGACGCGTCTGGACATTTTTTAAAATAAAGTATAAAGAGGGGAAAAAAAAGAAAAACGTCCTACATTGTTTTTTTTTTATATTCTTTAGTTTAGTTTGTACTCTTTCTTTTTTTTTTTTAAAAAAAAAAAACTATTGGGGTTGAAGATGTTAAATTTAAATGAAGAATAAGTCTAACAATATATAAACAAGCTTTTTGAATATTTTAATAGCTGTTCTAATTTCAGAAATGGTGTTAGAATGAGCTTTCATGGTTATTAGATTTGACTGATGCTGAATAGTTGTAACACTAGTAAAATGAGGCTATAAAAAAAGTATTTTTTTTTCCCTTTTTTCTTTTTTTTTTTTTTTTTTAAAAAAAAAAACAATCTTCATAAAAGGTAAGTTCTTCATATTATATATACTATATTCCTGCTCTAATGGTGCTTTTACTTTAGTAAAATAATATCGGTTGCTTTCTTGATGTTTGAAATGGTCTTTATAAAGTCTTTTTCCCAGGATTATCGTTGCTTCCTTTACTTGTTGGTATAAGCTTAACTAGTGTCTTTTTTTTTTCTTTTTTTTTCCTGTTCCATCTAAAGCAAGGTACTATTACTTTTACTATATACTCGATTGCTAATAGCTATTATAGATGCGTGTTGCTTCCCTTTTCTTTACTTATTGGTATAAGCTTAGCTAGTCTTCTGGCCTATCTAAAGAAAGGTACTATTACTTCTACTACGTATACTCAATAGCTAATAATTATTATAGATACGTGCTACTTTGCTTTGGCCTTTACTATTTCTTTCTCGCCCTTGCTTTGGTTCTTGAGTACTGATGTCTTTCCTTCTTTTGCTTTGAGTGCTCAAGCCCTTGAATCCTTGAATCTTTGAATCCTTGTGTCTTTGCATCCTTGAGCTTGGCTTTTTTTTTTTTTTTTTTCTCATGAGAACCTTTTGAGTTCCACGAGATTAATTGATGTATTTTTAGATTAGATGATGCTATTTTGGTGACAATAGGTAAGTCAAATAAGCTTTTAAAGCACTACAAGCAAAGAAATACTCTATATTGTTATTATTATTTTATTTGAATAAAAAAAAAGCTATTTTTATAAACCAAATCCCTATTTTTTTGTGTATATAAAGCAATATAAGTGGTTCATAAAGAAGTATATAAAGCAATATGAGTGGTCGATAAAGAAGTTTATAAGGCAATATGAGTGGTTTATAAAGATCAAAAAGACAAATAAAGCATTGATTTGAAAAGTATCATTGGTCCCCAATTTTTTTCTGACGTAGAAAAGACTATGAAAAGCAGCTACCAAGATAGACGTCCTCGCACATTAAGGATTAAATCTACTTAGAACTCTGAATTATCACTCCCGTCAGTATCTGCATTAGCAAAACGCAGAATAAATAATAGAATCATAGGTCAATAAACGGTGCAGATGTTGACGTCGGCATAAATATGCATTCAATCACAGATTTTCATATCGCTGAACATAAAAGCATATACCTAACAATTAACGGTTCGCAGAGTTTGCACGATTATTTCCAGTGTCGGCACTGGAAATAATTGGTGATTGTCAACATCTACAGTCAGTTGTTGCATCTAAAAATCAACGTTTTTGACGTCTTTGATTAAATGAAAAAAGTTAACGCTCGCTGTATTGGTCATTTTCGAATTTTGAAAAAAGATTCAGGTGCGAAAAAAATAAAGAAATTGAACAATATTTTTGTTTTTTTTGTAGCGTAAGTATTTATAAAGTTATTCATGTTTTAAAAAAGTGTCTTTTTTTTTCAAATGATCTTTTTTTGGAAATCCTGTTCCTCTCTATCGTTGAAAGACCGATATCTTCTTTTTTTTATTTTTGAGGGCAAAATGCGGAAATCAAAAGCATTTTGCGATTATTTTGTTCAGAAGAATACATATTAGGAAGGTGGTTTGTGATTTTTAGCTTAGATCATTACAAACGTGTTACAGAACGTAACAAAATAGTCGTGTTTGGGAAAAAAAAATGGCCTGGTAAAAAAAAAGACTAAGTTAAAAAAAAAGACGAAGTTAAAAAAAAAAGACGAAGTTAAAAAAAAAGAAAAGAAAAGAGTATAGCTATAAAAAGTTCATTGTTCAAATGAAAACAGTACTCTAACAACAAATATACTTTATAGAAATGCAAATGCTATTACATTATAAAAAAAGAATACGTGTATATTCTAAAAGAATAAAAAATAAAGAAGCTCTGCTAACATTTTGTTACAAGGCAGTTATAATTAACAAATACATACAAAACTTTTTTGCTTATCAAATAAATAGATTGTTTTATTATTTTTTATGACAAATACTGTAAAAGAATATATGTTTTTAAGCTTATACTAGTTCATTACTTACTTTATGTTTGTACATGGGTGTAATTTGCCATTAGCCATTAGCCATTAGAGATGTTAGCAATGACAACTTTCTTTATCAAAAATAACTTTTCAGCAATAAACAACGATATAAGTTTGATATTCTTATAGTTTTATCGTATTGGAAAGAACAACTTTGCTCATGAGGTTCATGTTCGTCATCCGAATGTGTCCCATTAGGAATTCCTAATGTAAGAAAAAAAAAAAAAAGAAACCGACATTAGACTTGGTTGTTATTATTTTTTTTTATAAACTTACATTTGACCAGAACTTGAGCTTTCTTTTTTATCTTTTGTACCTTGAGCATCTAGTGTATTCCATGAAACAAAACCAGGGAGAAAAAAAAACCTGTTTTACTGCTGTAGTCCGTTAAGACCGAATTTTTTTTAACCTAAAATAAAAAAAAAAAAAGAAAAAAATAATACTCTCCATGTTGAAGCTATAGCACTCGAGTAATAAAACTTGTTCAAGCAATGTATAAGTTATCTTTTGAGACATAATTAAATATAAACTACATGAAAAGTAACTGTTTTTGATTTCTAACATGGATAGACAGTGAATAAGTGTAACATTGGTAAAAATAAGGCTACAAAAAAAGCACTTCTCTCTTTTTTTTTTTTCTTCTTCTCTTTTTTATAAAAGGTAAGTTCTTAATATTATATACAGTGGGTCAAAATACCTCACAAACCTCAGCACTTTTTGAGGTTGTAGTCTTCTGGATTACTCAATAATATCTGCATCTTTCTCAAATTTTGCACAGGTGCTGTCCAATACGTTGAGTATATTTGCACAAAGTTCCGACGACGGAAATTGAAAAATGAGCGAATAAGTAACTATGAACTGGAGGCGGTCTATTTGTGAGGTATTTTGACTTCCATCAATTATTTCTTTTCTCCGCCATAGGTCATTCCAAACAATGTTGCGGCAAGTTTTAAATATTTCCCGGATAGCGCAGTCACCCCGGGACATAAAATTTAAACTTTGGAAAAGAATTGGTTATTCTTTCTTTCGCTAATCCGTAAGTAAATTTCCATCTACAGCATCATCCATCTGTCTGCAAAAATGCCCAAATCCTTACCATACGAAGCTCAAATGGACATCAAATCAGCGCTAGAGCATGATGTATCGACTGATGTTATTGCAAAACGGTTTGGAGTGCATCAAAACACCGTTATCAACTATGCAAATAAGTGGATGCCTAACCGGATTCGCAAGAAAGGTGGCAAACAACGCCTTGTAAGCGACATCACTCGTCGTCTAATCAAGCGAGGGGTTCTAAACGGCTTATTAAGGACTGCCAAGGAGGTCCACCTGAAGTTGGAAGAGTTGGGCTATTCTATGTCGTACCAATCCGCTATTAACGCTTTGCATTCTGTGGAGATTTTTGCTGAGATAAAAAAGAAGAAGCCTTTACTCACTGCACAGCACAAGAAAGCTCGATTAGCTTGGGCTAAAAAGCATCAGTATTGGACCATTCACGACTGGCGACGTGTCATTTTCTCGGATGAAACCAAAATTAATATTTGGGGCTCGGATGGATGTAAATACTATTGGAAGCGTAAAGGAGACCGTCTTCAGCCTCATCACATTGAAGTTACAGTGAAGCATGGTGGTGGTGGTATCATGTTGTGGGGCTGTATAACCAGTGAGGGACCCGGGTATGCATGTCAGGTGTATGATGGCATCATGAATTCAGAGGTATACCAAGAAATCCTTGGCACAAGCCTTAAGGACACGCTCCGGTACTATGGCCTAGATTGGAAATCATCCATTTTTCAGCATGACAACGACCCAAAATACCGATCAAAGTCTACAAAACAGTATATGGAAGATAACAGCATGTGTTATATTGATGACTGGCCATCCCAAAGCCCTGATTTGAATCCAATCGAGCATATATGGCACCATCTTAAGCTGAAGCTAAGTATGTACGAAAATAGAGCAAAAAGCATGCACGAACTGTGGCAGAGAGTGGAAAAAGAGTGGAATTCCTTTACTAAGGATCAATGCTTGAAGTATATTGACAGTATGCCAGAAAGAATACAAGATGTCATTGCTGAAAAGGGCGGATCAACCAGATATTAATAAAGTCAAAATACCTCACAAATAGACCGAGGTTAAGTATCTGTCTCCTAATAGATCTCAGCTAATGATCTGAGTTTAAATTTTTGGTACACAGTAGCATACATATGGGTGACTTTATATTTCAAATTTGAAATGATTGAGCCAATTTCTCATGGAATTACATCAAAAATAAGTAAAAATCATCATACGTTTGTGAGGTATTTTGACCCACTGTATATTCTATTCCTGCTCTAATAGTACTTTTACTTTAGTAAAATCGTATTGCCTGCTTTCTTTATGGTTTAAATGGTCTTTATAAAGTCTCTTTCTCAAGACTACAGTTGTTTCTTCTTTTACTTGTTGGTACAAGCATGGATGGCGTGTTTTTTTTTCTTTTTTCTTTTTTTCCTGGTTCATCTAAAATAAGGTGATATTATTTTTACTACATATCCTTCATAGCTAATAGTTATTATAGATACATGCTGCTTCTTTTTTACTTGTTGATAATGCTTAACTAGTTTTTTTCCCATGGTCTATCTAAAAAAGATACTATTACTTTTACTATGTATACACGATAGCCAATAATTATAGATGAATGCTGCTTTGCTTTGGCCTCTTTCTATCTTTTTTCTGGTTTTGCTTTGGTTCTTAAGTACTGATATCTTTTCTTTTGCTTTAATTGCTCAAGTCCTTGAATCTGTAATAAACGAAGATAAAAAAGAAATAAAAAAGCACCAAAACGATAATTACTTTGAGATACTTTTTATTCTTGATTATATCCAAGTTAAAAGTTATCCTTTTTTCAATCAGGATTTAGGTGGGATATTTATATTCTTTTGAATGATAATTCATGGGGACGATTGAGTTAAATCAATTGGTTCTTTCTTGATGTTTCATTATGGATTGGGGCATTGTCATCATATCTTGTTCCATGGAATCTTATCTTGTATAATTATATTATAAATCGTTGTTCTAAGCTACTAGTGTTGCATTTATAAATAGTCATCCATGGAATCGTTGTTTAAGACGGCACTTGTATTTTGTTCCTGAATGGTTATTGGGTTTGAGTAAACTCGGTTACTAAATAAGTGCAGAAAGACTGAAACCTAATAATGGAGACAACAGGAGCTATTAAGGCACCAATCGGATTATCGATAGGATTATTTCTCAATCATTCGTTTAGATCAATAAAGTTACTATGCAAGAAAAACAATATTCTATTCTGACATACATAGTCTCAATGCAACTTAATACATTGGATCATAAAAGAGATTATGCAAAGACTCATTACTATAACAAGTTGGTATTATATATGCAAGACATTCATTACTCTTTATGATATAATTCATCGTCAGATCTTTATGATTCAACTATGCTAGTGTTGGAGATGTTTGGTTTATAGCATAATTTATTATTTTATTATGTCTACCTATAACAGAATCTTTGTGTCTTTGCATTCTTGTGCTCGGCTTTTTTTTTTTTTTTTTTTTTTTCTTTTTCTTGGGAGAACTTTTTGAGTCCCACGAAATTAATCGATGTATTTTTAGATTAGATGCTGCTATTTTGATGACATTAGGTAAGTCAAGCAAACTTTTAAAACGCTACGAGCAAAGAAATACTGTATATTGTTATTATTATTTTATTTAAATAAAAAAAAGCTATTTTTATAAACCAAATCCCTATTTTTTTGTATATATGAAGCAATATTTATTGCAATGTGAATGGTTAATAAAGAAGTATATAAGCAATATGAGTGGTTGTTAAAGAAGTGTATAAAGTCATATGAGTGGTTGTTAAAGAAGTATATAAGGCAATATGAGCGGTCGATAAAAGAACAAAAGGACAAATAAAGAAATGCTTTAAAAATTATGATTCGTTGCCCAAACGTTGGCAAGTATTGAGTAAAACGTGCCGACTGCTCTGGTAAAAGAATGCTAAATGACTTCCACTTGCTCTCTTAATGAATACTAAACGTTAACTGCACTGCCGCGAAAAACGTTTAAAACATCCATAAAATATCGTGTGTTTGCATGATCTTTGGCGTGTTTGTCTTCAATTATTCTAAAACTGAACGCTTACTTTCTCCAGTTATTTGCAGTGCGGACGGCACGTGTTGTGCGGACCGAACATCACTAAGGCCCTGATGTCCCTGAGACCCTGTTCTTGTCGCAACCCCGCTATCGGGGACAATTAAGAAAATTCGAGAGATTTCTGGACCTCATCATGAAAACATATAAATAGTTGTATTGTTTTGTAATAAATAAGGATTCAGCTTTGTTCACAAGTTCAAGTCTATTTTACTGTTTATTCTAATTTACTATTGGTTGGTTCCATTGTTTACAACGACATGTGGATAAGATACTGGCCGTTAGTGAAGTAAACTCGATTTGAGTTCGCCACTGGAAATAATAGCGATTATTACTCGAATATTAAGAGCTTAATATTACTAATTTTAAGACCGCTTTTTTTAAAAGTTGATAAAACACTCAAAAATATAAATTTTGTATCGTAAATGGGCCTTGAATATCACAGTTATATATATATTTGATTTATAACTTTGACAGAAATTATTATATATAAAAAACAAAAGTTTATTTTTTACGTCAAGGGTAAGCATGTTAGGGAGGTAAAAATGACTGAAGTTAAAAAAATCCTCCCACTTAGGACTTTAAATTCAGTTTTTTTTTTCTTTTTTTTTAAGTTATTTTCTTAGGCAAAATTTCATATTAATATATTTTAAAGTCAGGGTTACTTTTTTGTGCTTTGAAATTTTTCTTGCTGTATTTTTTTTTTCTTATTTCAAAAGCTTGCTCGTTTTCTATTATAATGCCTAACAAAAATATTTACATTTGTGTTTGCCCTGAAGTTTGTGCCATCAAGGCTAATGGCTATGATATTATAAAAAAATCAACTTTTGAACGCCATGAAGTAACTCGACAGTACTCGACAATTTACTCAATGTACCCTATTCACCATTTACACGGCCAACACGGTATGAAAGTCAAATTACTGAAGCCATGGAAGTTGATTCCAGTAGATATAAATTTTTATTAGCTGTTGAAATACAGCAACATAATACGTTACTCATTTCAATTCATTAGGTACGAATTTAGAGGAAATAGATGACAATGATGAAGCAATTGATTTCGACAACGTTGATCTTGATCTTGATGATGATTATGAAGATCAATTCAATGAAAATGTTGATGGTAATTCTTATTTTCTTCTGCCGAAAAAAAAAGGAACACTGAAACTTGTTTATTGTAGAAACACCAATGTACACTAATAGAAGCTTTCCGCCCCTTGATGAACCACTTTCATTGTACCTGTTCTTTTTTGTGATTTTGTTCAAAACAAAATTTTTGACTGATGATCAAACTGAATTATTAATGGAATGTATGAATGTGGTTCTTCTTTTTACCAACATGAAGTATCGATTTCCTGTTAAGGCCACCACTCTCTTGTCCAGCTCAGAATTATTGAAAAGATGCTACGAGGGCGTCACACAATATTCTGTATGTAAGGGTTGTCATCGACTTTATCGTTTAAACGAGAATGGAAGATCAACCGTTACTGTTTGCAGAAAATGTGACGAATCTTTGATCATTGGAGGCACAAATAGCTCCCATCTTCCTAAGATGTTGTTTGAATACAATTCTATCGTATCTACGTTGAAGAAGTGAAGTGTTTTAAGTATAAAAATATGAACAAATAAGAATTAACGAGACCGAACAATAGTTCTAAAGTCGAATACTTTTATTAAAGAAAGATTCCAAGGCTATTTATATTAGTTGAGCAAGACCTGAGATTAAATGACAAGAGATAGTTACGACCGATATGATTTGACATGTATAAGAAAAACTTTATAAACTGATGTAAATAATCAACTGTTGAGATGAAAGTGAAACTTGGCTGTTCAGGGCAGTTGGTAATTATCAGGATCTATTCTTATTCAAACTCATTTGTAAAGATTTAGCTTAGAATGATAAGACTGTTATCTTATTGACATGTCAAAACATGACAAGAAGTTCATGTGTCGCCCAGGATTTGTTGATTCACTCCTTAAATGGAAAAGTCGCCCTCAGCAACAAAATTTGATGTTAGATGTTTATGATGGAAATGTTTGGAAACAATTTGGTTCTGTAAACGGGGGCTTGCCCTTTGTTCAACAGTCAGATTATAACATTATGCTGACTATCAACATGGATTGGTTTCAACCATTTGTTGGTACTCAGCATTCTTCCGGAGGCATCTACAGTAGGTCACAAAACTGCTGCAAGGAATTGCAAAATTCAGGTTTTACAGCTGGTTGTCCATGGGTACTGCACCAAACTATCTCAAACCTTGACTGTTTGTACCTCAATAGAAAGTGCATTTATTCGTCGATTATCGGATATGGGCAATGGTTATTGGTGGAATTTGAGATCGCTAAAGGTAGTATTATGAACATTCGACATTTTTTTACTTGTTCACATATGTTTTAAATGACGAATTTTAATACGACCCAACCGGTTGCTATCATAATTTTTCACATTCTTGACATGATTAGAATGATGCCAGTATATAAAAGCGCTTACAATTCCTTTATTTTAAATTTTATATTCCCTTATTTAAATTATTTCTCTTTTTTACCCTATCGTCAATCGCATGCCTAAACGGCTGTCAGAGGAGAAAATAAACGATCACAAACAGGCATTAACCGCATCCACATCAATGTATGATATTTCCAAGGAGCCTGGATTACATTAATCAACTGTTAGTAGATACTCTAGACGGCTGTTTTCAAGTAGGACAGTAAACACAGGTGGTGGACCTACAGTAGTCTCCAAAGTGACGAAGCGGTTAATCAAAAGAAAAGTCATGGAATGAGTTTTAAAGGCTTCTAAAGAGGTGTACCGGGAGCTGGTTGGATTTGGCTATGATATCTCATACCAGTCAGAAATTAACGTACTGAAATCAATGGAGTTCCATTTTCTGATAGAAAAAAAGAAGCCATTTCAGACAAAAACGCATACGTAGCATCAGGATTAGGCAATGAGTGACTGACAGCAAACAGTGTACTTTAATGAGACCAAGCTCAGCGTATAGGGCTTTGATGATGCTGATCACTATTGGAAACGGCAAAGTGACCTTCTTCAACATCATGACCTGGATTTTGCAATCAATCACGGAGCTAGCAAAATGATGCCCTGGGGTTGCATAATCTCTGAAGGACCAGGATATGCTTGCTAAATTTACGATGGAAACTTGAACTCGGGTGTTTACCAGCATATTTTGAACACTACGCTTCGTGATACTATGAAGTACTACAATTTCGACTGGTCCAACATTTAGTTTTACAGTGGGTCAAAATACCTCACAAACGTATGATGATTTTTACTTATTTTTGATGTAATTCCATGAGAAATTGGCTCAATCATTTCAAATTTAAAATATAAAGCCATCCATGTGTACACTAATGCGTGACGAAATTTTAAACTCAGACAATTAGCTGAGATTTATTAAGAGACAGATACTTAACCTCGGTCTATTTGTGAGGTATTTTGACTTTATTAATATCTAGTTGATCCGCCCTTTTCAGCAATGACAGCTTGTATTCTTTCTGGCATACTGTCAATATACTTCAAGCATTGATCCTTAGTAAAGGAATTCCACTCTTTTTCCACTCTCTGCCACAGTTCGTGCATGCTTTTTGCTCTATTTTCGTACATACTTAGCTTCAGCTTAAGATGGTGCCATATATGCTCGATTGGATTCAAATCAGAACTTTGGGATGGCCAGTCATCAATGTAACACATGCTGTTATCATCCATATACTGTTTTGTTGACTTTGATCGGTGTTTTGGGTCGTTGTCATGCTGAAAAATGGATGATTTCCAATCTAGGCCATAGTACCCGAGCGTGTCTTTAAGGCTTGTGCCAAGGATTTCTTGGTATACCTCTGAATTCATGGTGCCATCATATATCTGACATGCATACCCGGGTCCCTCACTGGTTATACAGCCCCACAACATGATACCACCACCACCATGCTTCACTGTAACTTCAATGTGATGAGGCTGAAGACGGTCTCCTTTACGCTTCCAGTAGTATTTACAGCCATCCGAGCCCCAAATATTAATTTTGGTTTCATCCGAGAAGATGACACGTCGCCAGTTGTGAATGGTCCAATACTGATGCTTTTTAGCCCAAGCTAATCGAGCTTTCTTGTGCTGTGCAGTGAGTAAAGGCTTCTTCTTTTTTATCTCAGCAAAAATCTCCACAGAATGCAAAACGTTAATAGCGGATTGGTACGACATAGAATAGCCCAACTCTTCCAAATTCAGCTGGACCTCCTTGGCAGTCCTTAATGAGCCGTTTAGAACCTCTCGCTTGATTAGACGACGAGTGATGTCGCTTACTAGGCGTTGTTTGCCACCTTTCTTGCGAATCCGGTTAGGCATCCACTTATTTGCATAGTTGATAACGGTGTTTTGATGCACTCCAAACCGTTTTGCAATAACATCAGTCGATACATCATGCTCTAGTGCTGATTTGATGTCCATTTGAGCTTCGTATGGTAAGGATTTGGGCATTTTTGCAGACGGATGGATGATGCTGTAGATGGAAATTTACTTACGGATTAGCGAAAGAAAGAATAATCAATTCTTTTCCAAAGTTTAAATTTTATGTTCCGGGGTGACTGCGCTATCCGGGAAATATCTAAAACTTGCCGGAACATTGTTTGGAATGACCTATGGCGAAGAAAAGAAATAATTGATGGAAGTCAAAATACCTCACAAATAGACCGCCTCCAGTTCATAGTTGCTTATTCGCTCAGTTTTCAATTTCCGTCGTCGGAATCTTATAACAACATACACAACGTATTGGATAACATTTGTGCAAAATTTGAGAAAGATACAAAAATTATTGAGTAATCCAGAAGACTACCACATCAAAAAGTGCTGAGGTTTGTGAGGTATTTTGACCCACTGTAGCATGATAATAACCCAAAGCACAAGGCATAATCTACAATAGCCTAGTTATGTAGTCACCAAGAGAGCTATGTTAACTATTGGCCAGCTTAGATCCCCGACTTAAATTCAATCGAGCACGTAGGACATCAATTGAAGTTGAAATTCAACTATTACGAATATAGAGCAAAGAACATGGATGTGTTTTGGGAACGAGTTGATGAAATATGAAATGACTTCCATAAAGATCTTTGCCAAGAACATGTAGATAACATTCCGGAAAGAACTCAAGAGATTATTAATAGAAAAGTAGGACCAACTAAATATTAATAAATAAGTTCATTCCGTTCAAATTTTCATTTTTTCAAATTTTCAAATTGCGCGCCTCATACTTCCTTCAATGCTTATCCAATAGGGCATAAACTCTTTCGGATTTTTCAAGACATGTAGAAGATTTACTATGTGGGAACAGAGGCAGTTTGTGCCATTGTAACAGGATGTGCGCTACAAAAACCAAGAAAAATGGATTCCTTGCAGCAGTTTTGTGACCTACTGTATCTGACAATTCAAAATCTTGCAAGGGATGAGAGAAACCTTAAGGAAAACGTGATTTGTGTTGGTTTATTACCTGGACCAAAGGAACCATCCGGTGCTGAAATCAACAACTACCTTTCCCCTCTTGTTGATGAATTATCGGTTCTTTTTGATGAAGGAGTGTTGATGGATGTTCTTGTTGATGGTGCTTTGAAGAAAGAAAGGGTGAGAGCTGCTTTGACCATGGTTGCTTGTGATTTGCCAGCTGCAAGAAAGCTGTGTGGACTTACAGCTGGAAACTCCAACTGTGCATGCCACAAATGTCTTAAGCAATTTGGTAGTCTAGACGGTGATATGATGCGCAGAGATTTCAGAAATTTTGACATGGCATCCTGGATTCCTCGTACCAACTACACCCACAGACAAGCAGCAATGGAATGGTATCAACAATTGAACGAAACAAGCAAGTCGAGACACGCGAATTTACATGGTACAAAGTACTCTGAGCTTCTTCGGCTTAGATACTTTGATCCTGTCATGTTTACCGTTGTTGATCCCATGCATAACTTATATCTTGGTACAGCCAAGAAAATGATGATGATTTGGCGTACGACAATCAAGAATAGAAGATTGATGCTGACAAATGACGATATGAAGAAGATGGTAGCCGAGGCGAGGAATATTCAACTGCCAGTTGGGTATGACTCGTCCTCTTTGATTCGCAAGATGACAACAGGTGAAATTGGATTCTCGCATTTGAAAGCTGATGAGTGGAATGTCTGGGTGACTTCCATGTCAAAGGTGTTATTGCTTGGAAAATTGGGTCGACAGTATTACCAGCATTGGTTGAAATTCGTTGACGCCAACATTTTAATTGCATCACCATCAATAACGACTGAAGATGTAGAAGAGGCCCATCGATTACTTATTTCTTTTTGTTCTGAAATGGAGGGGTTGTATGGTGCCAAAAACATCTCTATCAACATGCATTTACAGTGACCCACAAAATTGTCCCAATGTTTCGTGATTTTCTCTTCTAGAGCTTGTAGAACCATAGTTATTAAGCTAATGTACATTTTGTTTTATATCATTCGATAGCTAAAGTCATGTAGAACTATATAATGTTATGGAAAGACAGATTAAAACAGCGCTGACGGAGACAGAAGGATTAAAAAACAAGCGGTGCATTGGGACAATTTTGTGGCACTTTTGAAAAAAAAACAAAATGGTTTGTTTATCTGATATTAATAGTCAGTCCAACGTCCTTTGTTCTTGATACATTGTTTTATACGCTTAGGCAGTGTTTCTATAACCTTTTGACACTCTTCCGGCTTCATTAAGTCATACCAAACTTTAGTTACTCGTTCGTATAATTAATTCATGCCTTTTGGTGCTGTTTCATAATCATTCAGCCTTCTCTTTAACAATGACTACATATTTTCAATTGGATTCAAGTCAGGGAACTGTGCAAGCCACTCCAGGATGTTGTAGGATTGCTCTTTAAGGTGTTCTTTTACTAATTTAGTCGTATGTTTGGGATCATTGTCATGCTGGAAGATCACCTGATGTCTTTCTAGCCCTAGCTTATTGGTTCCATACTCAATTGTACGCTCCAGTTCATCCTCCAAAATCTCTTTGTACAATGTTCTATCCATGTTATCATTGATTTTACACATCCAACCAACTCCAGCATAAGTAATGGCACTCCACAGCATGATATTACCTCCACCGTGTTTTACACATCTTTACATGATGCGATTTCAGGCTTCCTCCGGATCGAATCCAAGTCCAGGTCCGTCCATCCGAGTTGAATATGTTGATCTTTGTCTCATCCGACCAAACAACACGTTTCCAATCATCTATTGTCCAATCCTTGTGAGCCATACACCAAGAAAGCCTCTTCCGGATGTTTGTAGCACTAAGCAAAGGCTTCTTTGGCTTCTCAATCGCACCAAGGCCGGCCTTGCGAAGGGTTCTGCACACGGTTTCAGCACTTACTTTTCTTCTGGTGTCTTTTTCTACCTCCTTAGCCACCTTTGTTGCGCTAGACATGCGGTTTTTGGTCACTTGGCGCACACAATAACGCTCATCAGCAGCAGATAGAATCTTGCGTCGGCCACATTTTGGCTTATGAAATCCAAAGCAATGGGTTTTTCGGAGCCTCCCGACCGTACTCTTACTTAAAACAGTAACACCTTCCACTTCCCGAACCGACTTACCTTGTTTAAGTAACGAAATTGCTCGAACAACTGTATCTTGAGAGACTTGTTTCATGTTGAGATATAATGGGCGAGTAATAAATCAGTAGGAGATTAAAACTTCAGCAATGAGTAAAGATCAACTTAGAGTCATACGATGTGCATTTGTAAACAGTTTGGTACATCTGTACAACTTGTAGGTCGATATTTCATCGCTTTTCGTTTTTTTTCAAAAGTGCCACAAAATTGTCCCAATGCACCGCTTGTTTTTTAATCCTTCTGTCTCCGTCAGCGCTGTTTTAATCTGTCTTTCCATAACATTATATAGTTCTACATGACTTTAGCTATCGAATGATATAAAACAAAATGTACATTAGCTTAATAACTATGGTTCTACAAGCTCTAGAAGAGAAAATCACGAAACATTGGGACAATTTTGTGGGTCACTGTACACGCGCACTTAAAAGAAGGCATAATGAATTATGGTCCTGTCTATGGCTATTGGGTGTTTAACTTTGAACGCTACAATGGTGATATCAAGAACTGGCTAAATGAAAGATTTACCGTCCATCTCTTTGGAAGCCTATAGCGGCGCTAAAATTGAGCGTACAGACGTATGCTATACATCATTCGAAAGCCTGGGTCGTCTATTTTTAGATGATGTAACATTAATTTCCAAAAAATGGTAATATGCGGGAAATAATTAGGAAAGAAAACAGGCGCTATAGGCCCTGATTTTTATAGTTATCAATGAAAAATTTTTTTATTTATTTTAAGCACTTCGGAGTTTTTTTACGGGCGTACTAGGTGCTGAGGTATCATTTTCATCAGATTCGCTATCGGAATCGTCATCTGAGATAAAAATAAATGGCTCTTCATCGCCCTGATCACCAGTGGCATCTTCAAAGACGGTTGTGAGCAACGATACCAATGGACCTTGGTCGGCAATGCCTGCTCTGGTGAACGACATTTGCGAAAAGCAAACACGCATTGCCTTCCAGTGATTGCCAGCATGTTTTCTTCGCTAGATGAATTCCACTAATTTCCATGGCATCATCGATGCTGTGCGATGACGGCTGGTCACTCCTCGTTTGATACCATTCCAAGTACCTAATAGCAGGTTGTTAGCATTGTTTAAGAATTCTATGATCTACAGAAGTATGTACCTTCTATTGTGTTAGTGCAGGCACCTGTCTTTGGATCGCGAAATGTTTTGGAGTGATTGACCGTTTGAACAACTAAATTTCGGCTTGGATCGCTGTCAATCCCCTTATGGCCTTTCCAGCAGTCTACCATGACAAGTGAGCCTGTAAACAAGGGTTAGGTGCACTGATCATCAAGTATATACATATTTCAAATGTTACCATCCTTAGCAAAAGTATCGATTATGAGCTTCAAGGTATTTTGGTTGCGGTTAGGTACCGTCAGCAAGAACACCTTACGTTCGGGCGTGCGCTCTACACCTCCAACAACCCAAACACCGTCTACCCTCTTTCCCTTATTGTACTTTCTTTTACCAAATTTGCTCTCATCTATTTCAACAACAATTGGCTGTCCATCACTGCCAACCCTACCTAAGTATGACTAATTAATTACATACTCTGATATCAACAAAGCATCATGTACCAACTTGAACATCTTCAATTCGAAGATCTGCCTCCATTACTTGATAGATATCTTTGACAATGCTGCGGACAGTTGGCAGGTTAAGTCCAGTCATGGTAGATATTGTTCCGTTTGGAACTTGCAGCAGAAAGAGATACACTACTAACAGTGTTTGATGGATAATTGACTTGCGACCTTGAAAGAAGGATCCATCCAGGTAAGAAATACGGCTACGACCGCACGCACAGGTGGTTGAGCCGCATCGTCAAAAGAATCCATCCCTGCTGGACTGGTTCAAGCGCATTTCGGAGCCTTCCTTGCACTTGCGCGATGAAAAAAAGGCACCGTTCTCCTTCAAGTAACTTTTACCAGTTGCCTTTAGTTATGTTCCCTCCCACTTAAAAAATAAACTTACTTCAATGTACATTCAGCCGTCATAGTTCTTTCAGCGATGTATGCAAGAGTTGGCATGTTGTTAGCAGCGTTAGAAGACATTGGAGATTGATAAAACTGATAAAAAGATGAAGGAAAGAAAAAAAAAAATCAGAAATAACAGGCCTTTTTATATTTTTTTTACATGTTTTGTTGTTATTTTAAAGGTTGGCTTGTAAGTTTGAGTGTTAAATTGGGTAAAGTTTGCTTGTAAAGCTTGATTTAAGGTTGTGATTGCCTTGTAAGTTGTTGTTTTGTATGGAATTTAAGCAGATGCTTGATAAGTAGTGACCACCAGATCTTATGTGTAAGATCAATACGATGTTTCTTGATAAAAGTTAAAGTAGAGTAAAAAGTTTAGGTAAACAGGGACTTTCTTGTTAAAGTTTGTTAATTATTGAGTAGAAATATATGATTTATTTAAACTAACTGACAATTTCTTCACAAAAAGATGGGATATATATATATGTATAATATTTTTTTTTTCTTTTTAGCTTTTCTTATTTTTTTGACCTTTTTTATATTTTCAACATTTTTTATCTTTTTAACTTTTTCATTTTTTTAATTTTTTTTATCTTTTTGACTTGACTCGGCTAATCTCTGTGCATCTTCATTGCCATTTTCGTTACATTGTTATCTGTCCGAAATCAGCCGATAGATAGGCAGCATCTCCGCAACGGGAATTCGTTTTACCATACAGAACCGATAAAATTTTTCCGAAAACTTTTGATATTTCCAAAAAAAATAATGTTACTTAGACCCAAAAATAATGCAAAAAGTAGACTATGTTTGCTGAGCGTCTACCGGGAATCGAACCAACGCCTTTAGAATGAGAAGCCATTAGCATAACCCAACAACCACAAATGTTGATTTGCCGATTCTCGTTTCGCAAGCCTTTTTGTCATACAATTTTTGGTTTTTGGAGCTGTTTTTCTCGACCTGCAGAAGTCGTATCTCGGTCCGGACTTTTTTCATGACCTTCTACTTGTCATCCCTCTTGAGTGAAGTAATGAACAAGGAAGAAAAAATGACTGTTCTTAGTAGATCTCGCAATTGGCCAATTTTGGCTTAATAAACTCCGCTTAAAAATGATGGAATCTTGTTCTGTGACCCCAATTACCATATTAATCATACCAAACTCCGCGTGCGGAGTTTGTATATATATATATAGTAGATGGACGGTAAATCTTTCATAGATCCCTCATTGTCCTGAAGATGATCCGTGTCCAGTGGATACCGAGACGGTGCGCACTGCGCTTCTCAAACGTCTCTCGCGTCGCAAGGCTCCTGGTTGTGACCACTTACGAACAGAGATGCTATTACCGATTGCTGATGATCTGGTTCCTGTCTTGACCCTGCTCTTTCGTCTGTGCTGGATATGGTCTGCTGTCCCTGCTGCGTGGTGTACTGCTCAAGTGGTTCCCATCTACAAGAAGGGTGATCCTCTGCAACCAGCAAACTATCGACCGATCAGCCTGACATCGGTACTACGAAAGCTCTTTGAGCTGTGCTTGCAGACAACTCTTGAAGACACGGCCCCACCACTCGACCCAGTCCAAGGCGGCTTCCGTCATAGTCGTAGTGCTCTGGATCAAGCCCTCTGTCTGAATGAGCTCTGTCGACAGCATGCTATCGATCATCATGGTGAACCTCCTGTTTTGGCGTTCTTGGATATCAAGTCTGCTTATGACACTGTTGATCGAGCCATCATCTGGCGTGCTCTAGAAACCTATGTCTCTCCTGCTCTACTTGGTCTGCTGCAATGTCTGTTTGATAAGGTGAGTATTGAAGTATTGATCTCTGGTTATACCTCTCCTGCCTTCTGGCCAAGAACTGGTGTGCTTCAAGGTTCAATCCTCTCGCCATTCTTGTATTCTATTTACATCAACAGCCTCCCTGCTCTGCTTCGTTCTGTTCGTTTGCCAGTCTCTGCAAGGTACTATAGCTCGAACCCGCAACGTGAATTCGATGGCCTCTGGTTGAACTGTCTCTTGTATGCTGATGATGTTGTCCTTATAGGAGCAGCTGAAGTCATGCCTCGTCTTCTCAAAGCAGCTGAGGAGCACTCTTTCTCCTTGGGTTACCGATGGAATCCTGCCAAGTGTGTGATGCTTAACTGTGCTGTCTCCCTTGGTGGTCCCCAGTTCAAGTTGTATGGTGATCCCATTCCTGTGCAATCTACTTTCAACTATCTCGGTGTCCCATTTGATGATACTGGCACTATTGCTACTGGTCTGCTGATCCAACGGAATGTTACCTCTGCTGTCTCTGCCATGCGTCGCTTCCTGCTGCCTGTCGGTATCCGCTCTCCTGGCTTCTCTCGCCTTACTGCTGTTCGTCTCTATGCTATCTTTATTAGACCTAGGTTCGAGTATGGTTTGTGCATCTGCACCTTTTTGCAAAAGCAACTGGCTCTACTGGATCGTGCTCAAGATCAATGTCTTCGTTTAGCCTTTGGTGGTCATCCTCGTGCCTCTACCACAGTGTTCAAACATTTGACAAGCACTCCATCCATGCATGTACGGGCCCATACCTTGGTACTCAAGATGATCATTCGTGTCCACCATCTTCCTGATGATTGCCTGCTTGCCAAGTTGGTTCCCTTTGTCACTGCTGCCCCGATCAAGAGTCGCTTCCGATGGCCAATGTTGCTGAGGCAGAACCCGCTATGGTCGAACTCTAGGTATACAGGTGGGTATACCTCTGTTGATGATCGCCTTGCACATCTCTCCACCGATGCTCGTGTCAAACAGAGTGTGCTTGCTTACCGCACTGATCTACTTGATCGCATTCTTGGTCGCCCTGATCCACCTGTTCTGCTATCTGCTTGTCGTCCAAGTATTGGTGTTGATGGCATGTCCTTCATCCCAATGCTCCTCTCTGACCGTAGTCGCATCCTTCGATGGCGTATGGGGTGGCTCCCTGCTCGTCCTATCGACTGTAGCTGCGGTCCGACCCATGCCTCTCGTGCTCACCTCTTGTCCTGTCTTCGTGTTGCTGAAAGGTTGAACCTACCTGTTGACATCAAGCCTAACCCTTTGGATCATGTTTTGAACATGTTGCCAAGAAAGCTTCCAGCCTATCCATCTGAAGCACTGTTCTCTTGTTGGTCTCTCTGGTGGCCTGTTGTCTGTCAAGTCCTCCTTGAAACCGAACAGATTTGTCTTCCTGAAGGTACATTTACTGGATCCTCTATCGACACCTCTGGCTCTCTTTTCTTGGACAAGATTCGCCCACTATAACCGTCAACTGCGGTCGATCGCTTGTTCTTTGATTCAGTACAAGATTAACGATTGTTAATTGCTGCCTTGATCTCTCTTTGTTTACTTTGCCTTTTTCTCTCTAGCCATGTCCAGTTTTTTTATTTCTTAACTCTTGTCATCTTATAATTCTTTTATTTTATCTTGTTTTGTAAAATTTATTGCACCTCATGGCGAGACACATACTGTAACGTCTCCTTGCCACTCAATAAACAAAAATCTTTTATCTGTGCTAAACGGGCTTTCTTTCGTGTTCTTAACCGTTACACCAAATTTATATCTGGCTAAACGTTTATCCGCACAAAACCTTCTTCATCCATCTGTTGAAAACCATCCATCCATCATTAGCAAGATAGATACAACATCAAAAACAACTTTATTACAAACTAGAACCTCAATAGAAGCGTATTCGACTAGCTACATCCAAAAAACGAATCGTTTAAATATTGACATTTCGAGAGATCTCATGGAAAAAACTTGTCAAGATCAGAGTGGCAATGCCGTGTCCGTGTCGGCACAACTTGTCTAGCCCGCACCACCAGTTCAGCCCGCACACACTACGGGCACCCCAATTGAAATTCCCAGCAAGCGCACAATTGCTGACAGAACTCCACCTTACGTTCCTACGAATGTCAAGAAGACTATCACCAAGCCTACTACCCGTAGTCAGATGGTCAAGAACAAAAACTTGAATGTCAGCACCTCCGATTTCAAGCTCAGTCTAGACAAGCCTGTGGACTTTTCTTTTAGTCAGAATGACCCTGCATCCAAACCATTCTTTACCAGGGAAGTAAACCCGCCTTTAGCTCTATGCGATACTGAAATACTTGATCTTAGTTCCCAATCTGGTATTCCAGATTGGTTTATAGTATATCAAAAGCAACAACAGGATCAAACCCGCTTCCTGAACCAACGTTTAAACGCCCTTGAAGAAGTCATGGCTGAAAACAAACGTTTGCGCACCTACTTGGATCTGGCTCATCAACGCATTGCCGAACTTGAAGCACAGGTATCTACTGAAGCCATCCCCACCTTGGTCTTGGATGCCAAAGCTACTCAAGGAACAGAAGCCTCAAAGTATGCCACCCAAAATGCCTCTTTGACTTCAACTAGCAAACCGCTTTCTTTCGCTGCTGTGGCAACCAAAGGTAAGGATGCACCTGCACCAAAGAGCAAGGCACCTGCACGCCGTCGCAAGACTACTGCTCGTCAAATGGAAGCTATCCATCGCCGCTTTGTCCCTGTCGCTGCTCACCATGACTATGAGTATGTGTACTTGCCAAGCCGTTACCGTGAACCCATCTCCAGTCTTCGTAGCAAGCTACATAAGCTCAAGATCAACAATGCTCGTGTGCTGGATGTCCATTATCCTGATCGTCAAGTGGTCGCCCTTTTGGTACATACAGAGTACACTGCTGATCTGCTCGCTACCTTTGCCAAAGCTAAGGTCGTGTTGTATAATGGTTTAAGTAGTAAAAGAAAAGGTAAAAACAAAGATCAAGAAACAGTTTGGGTACTTTTTGAGACTGATCTTTATTTCAGTTTAAGTTAAAGTAAAAATTATTCTAATTGAAGGCAGGTATTTATATCTTATTGAGTGAGTGGCTTGATATCTTCTATTGTTATCGTTCTTCTAATATTCAGGTACTTTAGCAAGTGTTATCTATAATTATGATTATGAAAACTTTTCATTTGTTCTTTTGTATGTCTGTCATAGATTATCTTTTATTCTGGGAATCCCTCACTGATTTGAAATAACGTTATTTTACGCGTTATTTCAATTATGTGAAAGATTAGCAATATTCCTGACATTGGATTGGATTTGGTTATTTTAGCTGATACTTCTTATCAAAGAACTCTCATGAGTACAATACATATTCTAAAAGAACATGTTTAATTGGAATTGATTGTATGATCTTATTTAAATAAACTTGTATTTTATTTTATTTTAATTATGATCTTGTATTAAGACTTATATTTATTAATGTCAACTACAATCAGTTACTGTTCTACAACAGGTCGAACCAATTGAAGGCTTCAATCCTTTGAACCCTGATCTGTTACGTGATCCCAAGTTTGCAACTCTGCCTGAATCCGACCGTGTGGTATTTACACATGTAATAAAGTAATAATGTAAGTTACTACGAACAATTTTTTTTTGTATAAGTGTAAACTTTATTAAAATTGAATTTTAATTATTCTAAATCTGGTAAAACCAAGTGCCGATTTTGTTGTAATAAAGCTAGAGCAGCAGACAGAGACCAAGGGGTGTCATCAAAGACGCATCTCCAGTGTTGTTTCCATACAGCTAAGAAAATGAAACCGAGTTGGCACATCGTTGTAGTATCTATCTGAAGGTTGTCTGCAGTGTCCTGAAACGTCACTAGGGCAGTCCATATATCCTCTGAAGTTTTGAAGCAAGAAGTTAAATTCATTTCAGCCAGAGCAGCAGACCAAAACACCCACTTTGTGGGACATCCAACTACAAAATGAAACGTATCCTCCACTTCCGTGCAAAATCGGCAGAGGGGCGAGGGAAAGCTGGTCGGATTCCAGCGAAAAAGCTTTGAGGCTACACCAATAGAATTGTGTAGAAGTCGCCACCAAGGCGTGATTGCGGCTTGAGGAAGTGGTAGTGCCCAAAAGGTCTTCCAAACAGAAGACAAAATAATTTCAGCTGGAAGGCGTAACGGTGGATGTATGGTTTGAGGGATATCTTCTAGGAGCTTGTTCCAGTTGCGGCGTATAGCCTGAAGAGGAACAGACCGAATGGCTATAGACTTACCATATCTTGGACGTAATAACCAGTGAGAGCTAGATGGTAGCCAGTCAGAGTCTCTGGGGGAGAAGAGCACAGGAGGATAAGCTCCTTGCTCTGGTGTATTTTGATAACAGCAAAAGAAGGTTGGGAGTTGCAAAGTAGCTTCCGAAGGACCTGCCGACGGGAAAAGCTCCCTTGCAATGGCCTTTAGTTTGGTGGATCTACAGTTGTTGGAATAATTGTTCGAATGTTTTGCAATTTTATACGTTTTGCTTTGTATCTCTGCAGTCAGATACGATAGAGCTACGTACGATACCTCATTAAAAAGCGACCGCTTTCGCATATAACATATAAAACGCTAGGGGTCTGGAATTATTTCCATATATAGTAAGACCAAATTGCGTCAAGCATATGCATTCGAACAATTTTTCCAACTCAATGCATTTTATAATAATGATATCGTTGCCGCTTCTGACATCACAAATACAGCATTACAAAATGATGTAATTATGAAACAACGCTTTTGCTATTAATCGGAGCTTAAAATATATAAATAAGGCTGTGTTTTACGGTGTTTCCCTTCCATCTCGTACAGTCTATACGTCTTTATATCATGGTACATCCTTTATCTCGTAGCAAGCAAGAGAGCATCCGGTAGCTGTTGAAAAAGGGTTTATCATACTCAGAGATCATGGAACATGCTCCAGGAGTATTAATGTCCACTTTGAGCAAGCACAAGGGCTTGTATACACCGAAACGTACTCGAGGTCATGCTGGTAAAAAGACTACTATAAGCTCAACGACAAAGAATTACCTGAAGAGAGAGCTTGTAAATGGTTCACTTAAGACTGCAAAGAGCGTATGGCCATATTTAAACAGTATTGGTCACAAGATAGGCTATTTTGGTACAGTAAAAATGCTTCACAGTATGAGTTTCGATACCCAAATTAAGAAGAAAAAGCCTCTCCTCAAAAAATGTCACATGGAAGCTAGACTAAAGTGGGCTAAAGCTCACAAAGATTAGACAGAAGATGACTGGAGACGTATAGTGTTTTCTGATAAGACCAAGATTAATGTTTGGGGTTCAGATGGCTGTAAGTACTTTTGGAAACGACCTGGTGACAAATTGCAGCCTCATCATCTTGACCTTACAGTCAAAGGAGGAGCTGGCAGTGTGCTGCTTTGGGGTTGTATGACGTGGGATGGTCCTGGATATGGCTGCGCAATTGAGAATGGTACTATGAAAGCATCAGATTATGTTCATATCCTGTCAACTACACTGATGGACAGTCTGAAGTACTATGGTTACCAACAGGAATCTATTTATTTTCAACACGACAGTGATCCTAAGCACACATCAAAGCTTGCTCATGTTTGGTTTAAGGAAAATGGGTTAAAAGAAGAGCATACTTTCAGTTGGCCTGCTCAAAGTCCTGATTTGAATCTTATAGAGCATCTCTGGCACCATTTAAAGCTGAGGCTGAGCTTAGATGAAGATAGGGATAAAGGACTGCATGATCTCTGGTCTAGAATCGAGAAAGAATGTATTCCTTGTACCAAAGAGTAATGCCAAGCATATATCAAGAGTATGCCAGCTCGTTGTAGAGCAGTTATTAAAGCTAAAGGCGGTCATACACGGTATTAAATAAAAGATGATTCAATTGGAAAAATTGTTCGAATGCATATGCTTGACGCAATTTGGTCTTACTATATATGGAAATAATTCCAGACCCCTAGCGTTTTATATGTTATATGCGAAAGCGGTCGCTTTTTAATGAGGTATCGTACGTAGCTCTATCGTATCTGACTGCAGAGATACAAAGCAAAACGTATAAAATTGCAAAACATTCGAACAATTATTCCAACAACTGTAAGAGTTCGAAGAACTAATGTATTGCGTGTTTGTTCCCAGGAGAATAGGTCAGATAGCAAATATCTCAAGGATAGTGTGGAAAGTTCCACTGTAGATGGTCTCCCCGATGCGGGGTGTATCGAAGTCAGTATCGCAGAAAGGGGTAAATCCAGAAACCAACGCACCGGCCAGCCAGGAGAAAGATCAAAGGAAGGAAGACGACAGATAAGGGTCATCATGCGACCTAATAAAGGGGATCGTGATACTAGCGACTGGTAGCTGTTAGGATATAGCATGATCGGTAAGATAGATGTATGTCCAGTGTACAATTGCAAAGCACGGACCAACCAAGGCGATACAAAATCTGAAGGCCGATGACGACCTAGAAGACGTTGAAGGTAGATCAAATGAAGAGCTAGACTTTGATCTTCTATATCCACCAGTCCCACTCCACCATATTTTTGCGGAAGACACAATTTAGACCAAGAAGGTGCAGGCCAAAAGGGTAAGAGAAACTTACGTACGATAGATCGTATCTCGCTTAACCATGTAGTCGGAACTGGAGTCACCCGTAGTATGTGCCATAATGTACTCAGAATCAAAGAGTTAGCAACCAAACCTGATCCCTTAGTTGACAAATGACGTTCTTTCAAAAAGTGGCATTGTCGTGTAATTTTCAGTTTGAGCTCATTTAGGTAAGAAAGGAGTTGGTGACGAGTATGATATAAAGGATATCCTAAATATCGAACAGCTGTTTTCACGGAGGCATCATGCCACGTCAGATCGGAAGACCGTGCAATCGAGATCCAAGAGTCATGAGAAACACCCGAGAGTGATAACAGTACGGTCTTACTGAGATTAACTTTGGCATTAGAGGCCTTTCCGTATTGATCTAAGAGCTGCATAAGGCATGGCCATTCATTTGGATGTGACAGAAACACCTCGAGATCATCAGCACAACTGAGTAGCTTAACCGGTAGGGGTGAAGATCCTAGAGTCGAAGGAGGTAATGGCAGGTCAGAAAGAGACAAATCCAGCGGACTTGGGGAGCAGCGCACACTAGGTTTCAGAAGAACCGGCGCAAGGCTCACACCAGATAAATTAGGACACGCAAGGATGGACCGCAGAAGTGGTTCGAAAGCTAGATTAAACAATAATGGAGACAAGGGATCACCTTGTCGAAGACCACGTAACTGTTTTATAGGAGATCCTAGCCAGCCATTAATTGAGATAGAGATGCGTGTGTCAAAGAAGAGGCCTGTAAGAGCAGTGATTAACGTATCAGGGAAGCCGAATCGAGCAAGCACCCTTTGTAAGTACTCAGAATGTACACGATCGTAAGCTTTTTCTTGGTCTAGTAATACTGCCACTTGAGGCAGATCTGGAGCTGCCTCCCGTAAATTTTCCATCAAAACTTGGTTCCACCACCCGTTGTCCGAGATCAATCTGTTCGGCAAAAAGCCTGTTTGATATGGATTAATCAGCTGGGGCAACAACTGATTGAAACGGTTGGCAAGCAATTTGGTAAAGATCTTTGCATCTGTGTTGATCAATGACAAGGGTCTCCAATTCGACAAAAGCTGAGGATCTCCTTTTTTGAACAGTAACACCATACGAGTCTTTTGCCAAGATGGGGGGAAGATCCCTTGAAAGGCGTCCAGAACAATCCGATGGAATAGATCAAGAAAAGGTTTCGAAGTGCTCGTCAAGTGTTTATAAACCTCAAAAGGTATACCATCTATACCTGGGCTTTTACCCGCTGGAGAGTGAGAGAGAAGAGCTATGAGGTCAATCTCTGTAGGTGCCGACATCAAAGCAGCAGCCTGCTGCTTCGAAATCTTAGTCTCATTTGGAATAGCATCCAGAAGCCTGTTCACCTCATCAACATCAATGGCATCAGGTGTATATAGCTTTTGATAGAAGTTTCGAGCCTCTGTGATAATGTCCCCAACGGTTGTCAAGGTAGAGCCAGTGGAAGAGCAACGTAAAGACTGGATTGTTTGCTGTGTCTGCCGTTCACGAATAACGCGGTAGAAATATTTGTTATTACGTTCCCCATTCTCATGCCATCGTGTAGCAGATCGGAGCATAGATTGGTGTGTGTCAGCTCGTATACGTTCGTCTATTAGAGTCTGTAATCGCTGACAGGTTTCCTCATCTTGAGTTTGGAGTCGTGCTTGCTGCAACTTGTCAATTTTGTTCTGGAACCTTGCCCGGGAGCCATGACTGTAGCGCTTTGCTGTTTGTTGTAGGAGCAATTTGAGTCGTTCCCAATAAGCTTGTGGTGAGCATTGTTGTTTATGAGTATTATAGCTAGCAGATGGAAGTGAAAAATCATTAGGTAAAGAATTAAAAAATAGAGATACCGTTTGTTCTATAAGAGCCACAAACTCCTTGTCAGATAACAAGGTGGGATTAAATCGCCAGGCTCCTGGGCCAACATCCTGTCGGTTTCCCAACAGGTCCACTGTAAGTAGGCAATGATCAGTCCATGATTTCGGAAGAAACAGCTGTTGTGCGTTGGATACCCTGGGCGCCAGAGAATGGTGATGATAGATATACAGTGGCCGTCAAAACTGGTCGCATGTTTTCATATTTTGCCTATACGCACTATCTTCTTCTTCATTTCTTAGTCTATAGCAATGAAATATAGTTCATTCGGAAGAGCAAACTCTGGACAATTATATGGTAACACAGACATCACAGTAGAGCCAGTATACTGGTAGTAATTGGCACTTAAAGTCCGACGGTACATGCGACCAGTTTTGACGGCATTAATAAGTCAACATTTTTACACGCTTTATTTAAAAAAATTAATATTTAGTCCAACGACCTTTTGCTTTAATAACTGCAGCACACCTTTTCGGCATACTTTCGATATATTTTTGGCATTCTTCTTTGGAAATGGCATAACAGGTCTGACCTATACGCTCCCATAGCTCATGCATACTAGTTGGTGGTGCCTCATAGCTATGAAATAGCTCTCTCTTTAAATGAGCCCACATATGCTCTATGGGATTTAGGTCTGGTGATTGAGGAGGCCATTCCAATGCTTCAAATGGCTGCTGGTCAATCCATTCTTTCACTACCTTCGATGTATGCTTCGGATCATTGTCCTGCTGAAACACCATTTTGGAGGAATCCAAGCCATAACTTTCCATTGTCTTGAGTAAGTCATCTTTTAAGACCTCAAGGTAGCCTTCGCTATTCATACGATGACCTACATCAACTATCCACCCAACTCCTTCCCATGTAATGCAGCACCAGACCATGATATTGCCGCCTCCATGCTTGACGGTTTGCTGTACATGTCGCGAGTTCAATTCCTCATGGGGTAGTTTCCATGCATAAGCCTTTCCGTCGGATGCAAAACGATTTACTTTAGTCTCATCAGAGAATATGACACGTTTCCAGTCATCCACAGTCCAATGTTGGTGCGATTTGGCCCACTGAAGGCGTTTCACGATGTTTTGGCTGCGTAGCAAAGGTTTTTGAGGCTTGACAAACGCTATAAAGCCAGCTTTTTTAAGAACGCGGCGTACGGTACTGTCACTTACTGACATTCCAAATTCTTCTTTTAGAGCTTTTTGGATCTCTACAGCGTTATTTTTTCTTCCTAAGGTGACTAATCTCCGGATGTAGTTCATCATGCGTTGGCTAATTAGAGATGGGCGACCACCTTCATCAACATTTCCACTCATCTTAAGAGATGAGCGGTACTTCTGAACAGTGGTACGACTAACACCAACTTGTTTTGCTATTTTGCTGTTTGACTTCTTGGATCTCAGCAATGAGTAGATGTTGTTTGCTTTGTCATTTGAAATTGCACGCATGTCGGATCTGCAATGGTATAATGTCTTAATGGAGTGCTGCAATTTAACAAAAAAACACTTACATGTAAATAATATTACGATGAAAGAAGAAAGAGAAGAAAAAAATATGAAAAAATTGCAATTAAGCCACATTTTTGTGACTATATTATGTTACTTACAAACGCCGTCAAAACTGGTCGCATGTACCGTCGGACTTTAAGTGCCAATTACTACCAGTATACTGGCTCTACTGTGATGTCTGTGTTACCATATAATTGTCCAGAGTTTGCTCTTCCGAATGAACTATATTTCATTGCTATAGACTAAGAAATGAAGAAGAAGATAGTGCGTATAGGCAAAATATGAAAACATGCGACCAGTTTTGACGGCCACTGTAATCGATAGTAGAGTTTGCAGAGCCACGATTGAAGGTTGGAGCAGTATTGTCGAAATTGTTACAAAAATGTGTTTGCAACCAGTCATACCATGGTTTTATCTTTAGATGGTTATGCTGGATCCTTGTTGAAGAGAGATGTTGAAATCTCCTAAAAGTATCCATGAATCCTCAGCCATGCTTTCCACAGAGGGGAGGAGCAGTGTTAAGGATGTTGTAGAACAGAGTCTGATCATAACGGACATTGAATAATCACAACTAAAAGAAGTATATTAAAATTGATAAAAGATAATAATCTAAATCTTTATTAAATAAAATATATTCTTCTTCTTTTTATATATAAAACTATCACTATTAGATTCACTCTATAAAGTAAACATGAACACTAAATAAGTCATGATCTTTACTATTCATCATTTCTGTAAATGAATAATAATGGATCAGGTACCTGGTCAACTTTGATCTGACTGGAGGCATTTCATATAAATATATCTTTCCTCTCAATGAAGACGAGACAACTCTCCCAGATCAGTTAAAGAACAATAAGATCTATAAAAACAACGAATTAAAAATTTTCATAATTGATTCAGTGATCATTATTCAATCAAACATGTCAATTATTGGATCTACGCTCATAACTACTCATTTACCCGCCAATTGATAGAAGAATATAAATAGCAGACTTTGTAATGTTTTCTTTTTAACAATTAAGATTGTCTTAAATAAAGTTCAGTCTCAAAAAGCATTCTTTTGGTTTATCTTTGTTATTTCTTTTACTTTACCAGAACATAACAAAGGATACATAAGATTATAGTCACTTTATTTTAGTAAAAGGAATCGGATATGATCCTGAATAGTATGTTGACATAACTTGAAATCATTTATAACATTATTCCCAACACAGATCAATAAAAGACTTTGATTAGATTTTTATATTAAGCTTTATTCATATTAACTTCACACAGTCAAATGATGGCGTGGTTGTAATATAGTTTATTGATGATATGAGCATGTTGAATAAGGAATGACAATTACTTACCGGATCATCATTAAGTCATGTAAACCTTTATCCTAACTGAGATATTATTATTAGCCGTAATATCCAATCATGGAACTAGAGGATTTTATATTCATCCGTACCATCTCCTAAATAGTCCTACATCCAGAGTTATCTGAAACCATCCCAATAGCATAATTGACAATACAAGCTAGGAACAGGCTAAACTAATAATTAGAAATAGTAATCATCTATTCTGTCGAGTTGATCATAAATCTGTCCTAATTCTTTATCCGTATCATGTCTATAAATACTCTCACTTTTTACATGTAGAATTTATCATATTCAATCTTAGTTATCTTAAATTAATAAAGAGATACCAAGTTCTAACAGTATTTCTTTATCTTTGTTGTTATACTACTTTTACCTAAAACCCCCCATCCTAAACACTCAGGACCAATGGTGTGATGACAAGCTGCTCCTGTCCTGATTTTACATGGTGATGTATCCATCATTCATAACTCGATATGAAAACAGTATTAATAAGCTACATGTAAATGTATCCAATAGACAAGCTACAGGTTAATTCGGATAATCTTCATTAAGGATAAGATGCTGCGTAAGTGCACGGTTAAACTATATTAAATCCAGGAACTAAATCACAGTCAGCCGCAGTCAATCATATACGAGTATTCTATGACAAATATAACAATAGAAGAACACGTAACCCTTATCTATCTGTCATCAGCTATATCATGCTCATTAATTATTAATCCATGACATGAAATATTATCCGTGCATGAAAAGTATAAATAGAGTACAATTTTCTTATTAAATAAAACAATCTCTTTATCGAGTCTCGTCCTCTCCTGTTCCTTTTTATTCTTGGATAAATCACATGGAATCAAACTCCTTGTAAGTACATGTTTCTCTTGAAACGCGTTGAGCCTATTATTAGTTCCTACCAAGGCAAGCAAAACTATTATAGATACAGTATATTTAGTCATACACGTGTTGTACTTACATACAACTGTCTGTCATAGTAATTTCCGGCCATGTACCTCAAATGGTTCAAGATGCTGAAGGGCAGCCTACTGAAGCTAATATTACTACTGTTGTAGAACAGTAACTGATTGTAGTTGACATTAATAAATATAAGTCTTAATACAAGATCATAATTAAAATAAAATAAAATACAAGTTTATTTAAATAAGATCATACAATCAATTCCAATTAAACATGTTCTTTTAGAATATGTATTGTACTCATGAGAGTTCTTTGATAAGAAGTATCAGCTAAAATAACCAAATCCAATCCAATGTCAGGAATATTGCTAATCTTTCACATAATTGAAATAACGCGTAAAATAACGTTATTTCAAATCAGTGAGGGATTCCCAGAATAAAAGATAATCTATGACAGACATACAAAAGAACAAATGAAAAGTTTTCATAATCATAATTATAGATAACACTTGCTAAAGTACCTGAATATTAGAAGAACGATAACAATAGAAGATATCAAGCCACTCACTCAATAAGATATAAATACCTGCCTTCAATTAGAATAATTTTTACTTTAACTTAAACTGAAATAAAGATCAGTCTCAAAAAGTATTCAAACTATTCCTTTATTTTTGTTTCTACCTTTTTTTTAAATCATTATTACCATTATACAACATAAAGAATTGAAAGGATTAAAGTGTAAAATATTTGGGGGCATAAAAATCATAAAGTGTATACATGTAAGAAAAAGTTAATGAGTGTTATAGGAATTAAGGACTATGGTATATGTTAATGAGATCAATAGAAGCGGAAGGTTGCTTATTTGAGTCCGAAAATGTTTCAATTAACGAAAATTTTCTCTTCCTGTTGTTCATCGATTTCTTTAACTCGATGCTCTGGTTTACGATGAACAATTTCCAGGCATAAAGTTCAATTAAAAAATTGCTTATAGTCGATCTCTATGAGGTTTGTAGCCATTCTAAAGTTGACTAAGGGCTGGCATATCAAATAGTCATCTTTTCTGGATAACTGCATGAAGTAACCACTGGAACCGACAATATCCATATAAATACAACTGTGGTCGGTGGTTCCCAAAAGACAATTGGCTCTGTTTAGGATAGCCGCGTTGATTCTATGATTCTTAATTTGCTGATACAACTGTGAACTAACAACTGCATCGCCCTTCTTAGCCTCGAAACTGGCAAGATTGATGGCAGTTCCGCCTTCACTTACGGAAACAAGCAAATCGACGCGACGACCAAAGACACTGCCCGAGGAAGCTGCTCTCGTATCATTGCAGACGCTTTCACCATCCGAAACAACAAAATCTGTATCGGTGAGAAGCACCTCGACAACTTCGATGAACTTTCTAACCCAGAAAGATTCTCTCACCTTTCCAGACTTTTTCAAAACATCAATTGCTCTGATTCTAATATAATTTTAGCTTACACAAAATAAAATAAAAATAGTAACGTACACTTTCTCAGTAATACAGAGCAACTGGTAGTTTGTCGAAGTCTTGTCAAGTTCTTCGTACTTTGCTTTATCCAAGTACATGACGCAGTTTCCTGTGTCCCTGTCGTTTTCAAATGGTGTGAGACCTTCAACGATTTTTTTAGCCAAAGTTGCTATTTCTGGAGGGCAAACCAAACTGACTTTTTGGGCTTCGCTTGCCATTTTCGCCTCAAGATACAAATGTTCTGGCAACAAAGATTTTAACATTGAATCAATCTTTGGACTGACAAAGCTAACAGTCGAAGACAGACACAGTTTACAGAACTCCAACTCTTCCTTAGTGTTGTTCTGTTGTATCCTGTTGCATCTTTTCAGGAGGTTTGACATCATTGTATTGATCGAAGTTGGTAACATTGTCCAAAGGATAGTTGACCTCATCAACTTCCATCTTCATTTCGACGAACTGACCGCCTTCTTCATTGAATATGTTTCCCATACCATCCTCTTGGATAAAAGAATTCATTTTGGTTTAAAAGCAGTTGTTTGTATGGTTTAAAGAGGTAATTTGGAAAATGTCCAAACTGTTTGTGCCAATTCAATTTTTATATCCGTTCCAAAACATTTTCAATCTGTGTTTCAATTTGATTTATTTTTATGTTCCAAAATGATTTCAATATGTGTTCCAATAATTTCTGGAAATAGTGTATGCAAAGACGTACGCTGGCGCCTTGGCTGGCTCCCTGGTGGTGTTCCCATACCTTGTATTTACCATCCAAATGTGAAGCTCACACGATCACATGCTATCTGGTGTCTACATATGCATCGTCGTTTACAAATGCCCGCAAATGAACCTGACCCGCTGTCTTTCCTTTTGAACAAGCTACCAACCCATCGCAAAAAGCGCAGTCCTTCTGTCAACATCAATCCATCACCTTTCGCCGCCTGGACAGTTCGATGGCCTTCCATCTGTCAGATTCTGTTTGAACTCGATTACCTGCATCATGAAAAGATCCCTCCTGAAACCACCCCTCTTGGGGTCAAGCTTGTCAAATGGCTGTGCAACAATTAATCTAGTATCTGATGATACATCTTCTTTTTCCTCTTCCCTTCTTCGTCTTTTTTCCCTTTTTGCCTATCAAAAAGGTTTTTCGCTCTATCTCCCTTTTTTGATCTGACCCGGGCAATTCAATCCCGGTAGTGATTATGTGCTCAATTGGGTTATTTAAATTTAAAATAAAAAAATATTCTTTAATCGTATGCAAAGACGTAGTTTATATTGAATGGGCTCTCTTCCTTGTCCTTACTCGATAAATAGATTCATAAATTGTTTGACTTATTTATTAGTTTTATTAATCGAGAGATATAGCACGCCTATTTCACATATACTTCGTCTCAACTTAATATGAAAGGCTGATCCATAAAGAAAGACGCAATTTGTTGTAAAGTTCAAGTCAGTTTATTGCTATTTTTAAACCAACCGTGTCTTTGTTGAACCTTTTGAACGCTGTTTCTTTCCACAGGGTGGAATTGTGCCTTTTTAATGGATAAATTGCATTGAATCGTCATGAAGTTATAAACAGTATTACGAGAAACATTAAGCTCTACAAAGCTTTATGTTAAATTTCTTATCATTTCAGTTAAAACAGCAGAAAGATTCTCGCCAATGTAATTTAAAAGAAGTTTTTTACGCTGCTCTCCAAGAATACGGCGTCGACCCGACTTTTTCTTTTTCTCGAAAATGCTTTTAGGGTCTCCGTGATAGCATTTGACCCATCTCCGGGTTGCTCGAATATGAATATCTAATTGTCTCATAGTAGCAGAAGCACTTTGGCTTTTGCTAAGATATAAATGACAAAATTTAGTTTCCTCGTCATCGGAATAAAGTGTGTAGTGTCGCTTATTGCATAACTCTATATCAACATCTTCATTGTTCCTTTGGTCTGTAATTGGATGTATTGCAAGATTAGAAGGTCTTTCTAGAGGTTTATTCATTAGGAATATAGTACGAAAACTTATTGTTTCAGTAGCAAGCAGTCCTTCGTCAACAACAAGATTCGTAGGCTCAACTCTGTGCTCATCAACAACGTGTCCCTGTTCATCTTCATGAAAAAATCGCATACTCATTTGAATGTTTGTAAAGTAAACTATAAATAGGAAATATAAAGGGAAAAGAACAAGAAGCTATAGCTTCCTTTATATAAAAACAAAAAATGCCAAGAATTATTATATGGTAATTATTAGACGACAAGTAGAAATAAACGAAGGTTCGTGAAACTGAATACGACTTTATTTTTGGCTAAAGTGACATCGTTGTTGGGCACAATTTTAAAACTGCTACTTTACTTTTTGAAATAGCTATATTGTAAATAAAAAGAAATGAAAGAGCATGCCACGTTTTTGCAGGTGTAAAATGTTTATTTGATTTATTATCCAAATAGTCTGGTGTCCCCGCATTATCACTTGTCAATTATTTCCACATTTTCTGGTATAAACAAAGAACCAATTGAGGACTTCTCAGCTACGGCTTGAACATAGCATATATATTACATCCAGTATGAAAAATGTTATTCCTGAATGCTCATGGCCCTTTGGTAAGTTACCTTTTTTAATCTCTTTCTTTTCATAGGGGCTTTTATAGTGAATGTAAATGAGTAGGGCATTTTATTATATGAAACAAATTGACTTTATTTGAATTAGGACTGGATACATAAATTATAATATGTTAAATGATTGTCATTATAAAGTTGACCAAAAGACCCTTTCAAAACGCAAGGTAGAGTTACTTTATTTATAGATTCACTCAGCCAGAAGAACTGGCTGGTAAAAATAACTATCATTCAAAAATACGGGAAAAGTTGAATGATCTTCGGGACTTTAATACCTCATTATACGGAGTTTTTCTTTTTTAAATCAATTAAATCTTTTTATAGTTGAGCAAAATAAACAAAGCCAAAACCTTTTTCTTCTCTTTCTTCTCTTTCCTTTCCTTTTCTGCCCTTTCTTTATCAGGAAACTTCTCGTAATTATAAAAAAAAGCTTTTTATAAAATGCTGTCAGACATACAACCCCACTATGAATCTATTATGGATAAATCAAATATAAAACAAGAACTAGAGCCATCAACTCAGCAACAAATTCGACCTATACCTTTTATCGTGTCATCCAACTTTCTTCCTATGATTCCAAATGATGAGCCATCACTCTTGGTAAATCGTTATCTTCCTTTTTGTTATATAAACATTTGATCCTAACAATGTTATCTCCGCAATCATTACAAACAGCATCCGTACTACATGTCTCCTTTAATTGCACCTGTTCACTTTTTAGAGCAAGACATGCTGATAAATGAAGACTCTGGTTTAGAAAACAAGCTGTTGAACGACGTCTTCTTTTCTCCAGCTGCCATGCTGAGTCCTCCTCCTTCATCCAGTGAGCTTCTTCCCAAGGTTGATGATGATGTCAACAGTTTCACTGAGTTTTTTGGTTCCTTTGAACGTACAAGCAGTATCTGTAGTAGTTCTACGATCAGTGAAGAAGATGAAGATTACAATACTGTAGATAGTCACACGCTGTTTCTTTGTGATCTTGATTTTAAAACAGAACAAGAATCTAACACAAGTAGTAGTGTTAGAATGAAGCGGAGTATAAACGAATCCATGAACACTGCTACCACTACTATTGCACCTCAAGTGATAAGTAAAAGACGTAAAACGGATATTCTGCCCAATGACAACACATTACGTAAACACACAAACTGGTAAGAAATAAGAAAAACAAAGAGGCAGAAAGAGGCATGTTACACGATTCTCATGAGGTTTGCTTAGTGATAAAGAATATCAGTGCAGTGAGAATTCAAATGCAGCAATAGATAGGAACCAAAAAAGGAATGACACGCATACACCCACACTGTATGAAACGTTTACAATGCAAAATGTTGATTGGTGTCGTTATTGTGGCACAACTGAAGGGATCAATTGGCGTCCAGGACCTTGGGGCAAACGTACTCTTTGCAAGTAAGTTGATTTAAATGTTCTTGAATGTACATACATGGCCTGTGTGCTTATATTTTTATAGTAAACATGGTTGTGATTATAAAGGTTATGGATTTGCATGTAAACTTCCAAGACTTGATCTTACTGAATATCTGAAAGAACCTATCTCAAAACGTATTAGACCTGTACTTCAGTTGTATTGCTCTATCTGTCAAAAAAAGGAATCTAATCATGATAACTTGCTGATTTTTTGTGACGGTTGCCCAAAAGCATTCCATCAAGAATGTAAAGAATTAGATAAGCAGCCGGATACGCCTTGGTACTGTACAGATACATGCTGTGATAATTTAAAACGTAAGCGTGTTGTAGTCGAATTACCACGTAAACGTTTACCTCTGATGAGAACACCAAAAAGTGCTCTTTTACAACAAGAAGCAGCAAGTTCATAGAAAAAAAAAATAGATTAATGAAAAGTATAATGTACATATATATGTTTTGTATAAAGCATTCCCTTCCCCTTTAGCTTTTTAATAACGTGTATTTATCAACTAATATCCAATGTTGAATTAATAAACTAAAAAGATGAATACATTAACAAACATACTGTGACTGTAACAGTGAAACAAAAAAAAGGTTGTGCACAGGCATGAACAGTACCTGATTTTATTTTTCTTTCCCAAATGTTAAATGAGGATTTTGCTCACTTTGCAAAGGAAATCTTGGTAGAACCAGCAAAATTCATATCTTGGTGTCCAATAGCCGATCTTGTATTGATAGTATCATCCGACGATAACATTTCACTTTATCGCTTCACAATCAAAAAACTAACATTACTGTGGACTTCAGCTTTTGATTCAACCATAACAGCTGTCACTTGGAAGCCAAACGGTACTCTCAAATAACAGAACGTGAAAAAAAAAGGCTGATTAGTGCAATTACTTAGGCAAAGAATTAGTGATTGGATGTGAAAGTGGGATTGTTTATAAAGTAAACACAAGGTATGAGAATTTAAAGATAAGTCCATGTTGGTCAAGCAATGCAGCTGAAAGATCAGCTATTTGTTGTCTTGCATGGACAACATATGATACAAAGAAAGCACAAGAGGATATTGTAAGTTTAAAAATAGGTGTATGTGTCTGCGAAAGAAAAATTGAACTTATCAAATGGTTATTCATTATAGAAAGGATTTGATCCAAAAGCGTTTGATCTAGAATCCAGTTTACCCCTTTTAAGTGATGATCCACCTGTTGAGCCATTGTAATAGACACAATACAAAAACAAGTTAAGATTGCTAACATTTCATTATTATAGATCAAGAATTCCTATTCCACGAAGACAAAGAAAACTGTTACCTGAGAAGCCATCAGAAAGTACCGAAGTACAAACATTACTATTAATAGGAACAAATGAAGGGCATGTTTATGTGATGTAAGAATACATTCATGTTAGTTAATTGAGACTCATGACGGAAGTATATAGTTTAAATGGAATCTATCAAATTGGCGTCATCAAAATAAATCAAGCACTTTTAAAGGTAAAAGTAAAGTCTATATCAAATATGATCGTGTTATTAAATACACCTAAAGAGCACATCAATACTGAATATAACTGCAGAACTCAATATGAAATCACTTTTTATTCTTACACAATCAGATGAATATGATTCAGTGATGATCGATACCCACATTTTAGAAATTAAAAAAGAAGAAATATTCAATATATCAGAGATACAGACCCAATTGAACTATCTTTTTGAATATGCAACCTATACTTTGGATGTATTAAAGAGACATTATGATTCTTTTACCAAGCAAACTAAAACTGTTATAACTAATACAATAGATGTCATCATGAATCAAAGTGGTAATACACTCAAATGGATTGTTAAATCTAAGAATCAAAAAATAATCCTCCTTTATTGTAGGAGAAATACAGAACCCAATGCCAGAAGTGGAATTTGTAGCCATACTGGCTACAGGTAATTTTTCGCCTATTTCAAGAGAGTTGATGGTAGACTATTTAACACCCCAGCTTGTCAAACAATGGGAATCTACAAATCACCATGGATATCAAAACTCACTGGTTACTATTTGTGAATACGTACTTCCTGTACTTGATAGGATATTACTTCAATTGAGTCATCTCCTTGGTTATGGCCTATGGTACGTACATAGTAATTATATCGCATAACATAAACATTTATACATTTCTTATTAGGAAAGAGCGTTATAGTGACTTTCTTGATCCGGATTCAATTGAAGAATGTGTAAGACGCGTACAAAAGCTCATTGTTCAAGTGCGTGAGCTCGCATGTCAATTGCGTCACCTTATAAAACTATTTAAGGCTTTTATTAAATGGATTCACTTGGGTAATATTGGATGACGCATATACATGCAGCTTATTTAACAAGGAAAATAGTTTCCTTAAAGACATCTGATCCAGAATCAGTTGAGCTTCAAAATATTTCCAATCTTTGTGAAGAACCAGAATTTGTCTTTGAATACTTGGAAGAATGGTTTGTACAAGATAAATTGGCTAAATATTTTGTTGATTCAAAGGGTATTTTAAGTTTGCTAAATTCATTTTTATTAACAAAATAATAGATTCCAAAAATAGTTTAAATATACAGTTGTTTGATATTATTGAATATTGTAGTAATATGCTTCAAAAGCCTTCAAAAAATATATCAAAAAACATGAAGGTGATATCAACAACTACTTTTCAATTAGAAAATGTACCCAAGCATACAATCACATCCTTTATATCAGTAAGTAATACGCGTATTTTTTTAGTACAAGAGAGATTGATCTGTATTGAAAGATGAATGAAAAATCAACACAAGCTATTTATTATGCTCTATTACATCAAGATCAAAAAGGTAAACTTTATTATACTCACAAACATATATTGATCAAGGGGGTTTTAGTGATTGTATTGAAAAATAATTTTAAAAAACCAGTATTACAATATGCATGCTTAAATATAACAAGTCAAGTTATCTCAGATCTGGAATTTTTTGATGATAAGGAGCTTGGTATCCTTGTACATAATAACAAAGGCAAGTAAAATAAGTTAAAACTTTGTTCTTTAACTAACCAGCTTTTTTTTTTATAAAGACACGGCTAATTTATATACAGTTCCACTTGATCAAATCGAATTTAAAGATTTGATAACCAAAGCATTCGATTCCCAAGATGTTCAGGTAAATATAAACGATGAAAGCTCAGTAATTTTGTTAGAACCACTTTTTTTTTTAGTTTAAGAGAAGTATTACATTAAACAATATGATTGATGTAAAATTAGGATGCAATGGGCTTCCTAAGAGACGCATATTTGCTGTTGTAGCATCCAACTGTTTATTAAATATTTACTCTATGGACAGACAAGAATTTGATGACGATGAATAAACAATTTTTCTTTATAAATTAAAATGGTGTAAAAGTAAAAAGAAATAAATTACAAATAGCGGTATCATTCATCTTGATAAGCACCACTCATAGCACTCGGGGTACGTTCATGTTCCCACTTTAACCTTAACTCATCCATACTACTGCTACTGTGTCGATGTGATATCTTGGCCTGTGAAGCTCTTGTCGGTGTCTGAGATAGACGCGCAAATACATTGCCTGTGGTAGGTGTACCAGAACGATCGATTGTAGAAGAGCTGGCAAGTGAGTGGCGTTTCAAAAGCGGTGGAGGCATTCTTTGCAACGACGCACTAGGTGACATCATCATCACACCATACTCATAATCATACTCTGGTGAAAGATTGCTGGGTAACATGGATGAAGACGGTTGAGTTCCCTTGAGTGATAGTTCACGAAGTGAGGTACGTCTACGTTGAAGCAAATGCTGAGCCTGTAGAGGAGGTTGTGGCTGTTGCTGAAGTACAGAAAGAGAACGCTTTCGCATCAAGGAATTTTGAGAGGAAACGGTATTGTTGTATGAGCTCTGGGATGAGGAATAGTCCGATTGTAAAGAGGCACGACGCAGATGGTTGCTTCGAATGGATGAAGTAGAGGATTCTCGATCAGCAGCATAGCGAGCAAATTCAGCAGGATTTGTCAGACTCATATGAATTGGTGATTCAGATCCGCCTGAACGCTGTTGCCAAGAAAGACGCTTTTGAATCATGTTGTAGAAACGATCAGGAGAAGGTGTTGATTCTCGTCCGGGATAACCGCCATTGACACGCATAGCATTGCTTCCCTTTTCGGTCAAGCTGACAGGTGGTCGAATACCTGCACCGGTAGCAGGTCTAGACATGCTGTGATTTGTATAGGCTGGTAGGGTGAGAGGAGAAGGGGGTGGCATGAGCCCCTCTGATTGTATACTACTTCTTCTTTCATAGCTTGAGGTCGATGTAGAGGCATCATCAGGTGAATCGTTCGTGAGGTATTCAGGTTCAGGCGTACCGAGCAGACCTCGAAGACCATCTTCATAAATTTTGTCAAATATCGTGTTGCCACTGTTCATAATGTAATCCTCAATCTTTGTATCCATTCGATCTGATCTTTGTTGATACCCCTTTGAGCGTTCTTCTAGTTTTCTGATCCTGCGTTCATTTTCTACCGTTGTTGCAATAGCTGCACGCTTCATGACAATCAAAGTTCGACGTAAATCTTGTACGGTCTTTTCAAGGTTTTGCATTGTCATCTGGCGACTGCATTCGCCCATGCGAGAGTTAAATATATCATCCACCAATGCTTCAGTAATATGGCGACATTCATCTATTTCCAGAGATTTGAGGAGCTTGATGGTAGCGTCATATACAAGCTCAGGGGCTGCATTCGCAGGCACATTGTATTGTTCTTCCAAGGTATCCACATCAGCCCATTCATCGTTTGGAAGAGGATCAGTAACGATATCATCAGCAAAGGTTACCTTACGCCTTTCGCTGGAATTCTGCTTGCCTGCTTCTGGAGAATGTGCTTGCACTTCATCAATCGCTCCAGCAGCTTCTGATTGCAGCGTTCTTATTCTAGCAGAGAGATAAGAAATCTCAGCTTCAATCAAATCAATACGTTCATCGGCCAAGTCAATAGCAAGTGTGTCCATCGGTTGACCGGTGAGTTCAGAGGTTTCTCTTTCAGCCATAAAGATATTCTTGCGTTCCTCAATAAGTTCAATCTTTTCTGCCGCAAGTCGTTCTCTTCTGAACAAGAGCTGTTCCATTTCGACAATCGCTTGCTTGCCTTGAATGTACTGATACAGCATCTTGTCAAGCAATTGCTTCTTGCGAGCCACACGAACTTCAGTAGGAATAGGATTCTTACGTCTCCGAGGGGGACGATAGCCAGGCAAGGCTTGCATACCTCCACGGCGAGCCACTACAGCAAAGCTACCGCCAATGATATGAGACACTTTGCTCAACAGCTGATCGTCCAACGTGCCGCCTTCACGCACAGCCTTTTTGACCAGGTTTGTCAATGCCTTGATCTGATTCTGGCTGATCAGCATCTCTTTATCACGTCGCTTCAAGGCCGCCTTTTGAACTTCATGTTCGCGTTGAAGTCGTTGACGGGCATGGCTAACCTCTGAGTGCTGTCGCTGCAACTTGGATATCTTGCGCTCCTGAATGGCCATCTGTTCTCTCACACGTTCGGTTTCTTGCTTCATTCTCTTGATCATCCGCTTCTTTTCAACCTTGAGCGTTTCCACATTAACTCTCAATGTTCTTAGCAAGGTCTCCTGCTGATTCTTGGTAGACTGCATGTTGGCCACTGTACGATTATAGTTTCGTTTGAGTTCATTGATCTCAGTCACGAGCTGTTTCATCTTATTTTCATAGGCATGCCGTGTTTCTAGCAATTGCTGCTTTTCCTTTAACTGTACATTGATATCAGTTCGATGAGAAGCATTGGAGGCAAAAGATTGCTTGGTCTTGGTCATTGCTTGATCACGTTCTGCTTGAAGTCCAACTAATTGATGGTGAAGGTGTTCGATCTTTTCATCAAATTTACGACGCATGAAGGCATATTTTGTCTCTGTCTTCTCAAGATGTGTTACTAATTCTTCCTTCACACGAATATCGGATTGAATTTGATAAAGCATACGGGCCAACTGTGGGTTAGGCTTATCTTGTTGCTGTTCTCCTGAAAGAATAGAATCAGCCGTAGTGGATCCAGTAGAGATTGCGTCCATCCCATCATCCAAACTGGACAGTCTCTTTTTGGACACTTGGGAGTCCCAAAAGGGAACCGAGAGAGCTTCAATCTCAAGTTGTTCAACAGGTGATGCTGAAGTTAGTGTATAATGGCCTTCATCTGAATCAGAGCGCTCCATCTGACTTGCCTTTTCATACATGGCCCTCTCTGCCTTCTCAAACACCTCTAACTCCTCTTCCCAAGATTGTGCGGCTTCTTCCATGGGCTTGAGCAAGTCCAATACTTCCATGCCTTTTTGTATTTCAGCTTTGGCCTTTGCAATGCTTTGTTTGATTTCGTCTTCAAGTAAATAGTCATCCTCATTCACGTAACCTTCATCATCTTCTTGATAGCTCTGTTGTCGTAACTTGCGACTAACTTTTTTTTGTGATGTTCGAAGACTGGATGATCGAGAGAGGATGGGTGATCTCTTGACAGAGAACTTGTTGGTCTTACGAGCCGCCATAAGGGTCGTGCTGGAACTTGTATTTTTAGGGTATTTCTTTCGTTTGAATCGGGTATGGGTCATATGGCTGCCATTGTTGCGTCGACGCTGTTCGGGGTAAAGTGTGCTTGTGGTGCTAGAGAATGAGATGGGGGTCATGACAGGCATGCTGGCTGCCTTCGTACTTTCAACAAAGGCCAATCGATCACGCGTATCAGAGAGCTCATTGGTGAGATCCTGAATGGTCTTTTGGTATTGTGCGACCAATGGATGCGTTTTAACTGGACTGGAGCCTAGTGGTACATCACCTTGTGCCTTATTTCCTTGATCATTCATAAACTCACCCAACTCACGCTCCATGATCATCGTATCACGTTCGCTTGTGAGCTGAATGATGGTGGTTGACATGTCTTGGATACGGCCACGCAATCGTGTCACCTCGGCTCGTAACGTGCGCGTTTCGTGGTCTGAACCAAAAGATGTATTGCCACCCGAGACAGCAGCCTCTGCCCTAACTGAAGCAAGCTCCATACGAAGACGGGCTAGCTGAGCCCTGAGCTGATTGACTTCGATAGATGAGCCTGCAAAGTCTTGGTTGATTGTCACTCGATTTTTTATGTTTCTTGCTCGATTAGCGTACTTGAGTGTATTAAGTGTTTCCATAAAATTAGAATCGGCGGGGGAGACACAAGCAAGCATCAGTGTTTGACTGTTGCCACCCAAGGAATCTTGCAGTAATCGAGTCAGTTTACTGTCGCGATAAGGAACATGTGTTGTCTTTCGAGATTCATCACCTAAAGCAGAGATGACATTACCAAGGGCCAACAAACCCGAATTGATCGAGATACCTTCCTTGGCTCGATCTCCTTGAGCATTCGTTCGTTTTAACTAAAAAGGTTTTCGTGCGATTAGTGATAAGAGGGTCTAGTGAGTGTATGTGTACACAAATAGCTTACTCTTTCAGAACCAGCCAAGTCGACAAAATGAAATTTACTTGTCACAGAAGGTTCATCAGCTGATTTTTGGTGCTTTAAAATGACTGAAAAGACAGCATGAGACCGTGAAGAGACAGTGTTCATGTCAGTTGAGCCTGTGGTACGACAAAGAGAGCCCTTTGCTAAAAACGACAGGAGTTCTTTAGGACTCTGACAAAGCTCCTCCTTGACGCCACTCCAATAAATATTGCCGGCGATATCCTCACGAATAGTCACTTCGATAGGTACGACATTAGCTGGTAAAGTGCCTTTTTTCTTCATGGCTGTATGAGGATTGAGTAAGTCAATCAATTCCTCATTATATAGCTCCAAAAAGGAAACATAAACTTCGTATTTAAACCCTTCATTGGACTCGGATTGCTCATGTAATTTTCGGAAGAGGTCAACGATGCAACGTGGTACAATGCCTGTCAAAGTTGTACAATAGATGAGAAAAAGGACTAAAGGCGAGGAAAGGTTTGTGCACAGTTACCTTCATGTTCGGGATTCACAGTAGCTTCTAACCCTGTACCCATACTGAATGTTTTACCTGAGCCAGTTTGACTAGAAAAAATAAATTTAGTTGGGAAGCTTGAATAAAAATGACGTAGTTACCCGTAAGCAAGAATAGTTGCATTAAACCTAATTAATTGTTGTAAATATCGCACTGACTTTTTTGTAAAGTTTATTTTTTACCCTTCAACAAATTTTTCTAATAAAGGTGCAGCTGCTTTTTCATATACTTCTTGTTGCTGTGTTTCATTGCTAAATACATAATCATAGGTAAATGACTTATCAGTACCAACGAGGACTTGAGGTTCATTGGGTATAAAGCTTATGCACTCTGTACAATTTGCTAGTTGTTCTTTTTGAGTTAATGGTCTAACACGCAAACCAACTCTATATTAAGGAGAGAAAAAAAAGGGGGGTGAGTTGAAATGAAGCAAAGAGATGATGAGTTAATGTACCTCACTGCTGTTGATGTCATGTTGAAATTAGTGTTTTATATAAAAAAATGTTGTATTTATTAATAATTATTTTGTTATTGACTATGCTATGTTTCACTGTGAAATAAAAAGGGGAACAAAAAAGGGGTAAAAAAAAAAAAGAAGAGAGAGAAAAAAGATACAAATCATAATTGAAAAATGCCGCCTCTAAATTCTCTCTTTTTTTTTTTTTACTAAATTAAAACCAAAAACCTGTACAATATTCCAAGATGAGTCGTCGTTTTTATCAAAAGTGTGTGTCGTTATCTTGAGCTCTGCATGTCGCTCTTTTTTTATACATTTTTTAAAAAATTACAACAGTGAAAAGAGGAAAATATATGTTTAAACAAGAATTTTATTCATGAATAATTTAAGCCTCAAGAAGCGCATAATGTCCAATTATACATCATTTTCGTCTGAAGCAGATCAGAGAGAAAATTATACGGTGCCTACGCGATAAATAGCCTTTTGGTTCTGGTCAGACAATGTGAAATAAAAATATTAAATGGCGTTTTTTCATTTATCAAACGACAGATTTGAGTGTGATCAATTTGCGTGAAATACATCTTACAGTTGGCGCAAGCCCAAAGGGTGGTTGTTTGTCGTTCCTAATCCCAGTTGACTCCAATGTAATACATGCTCTCTGAGCCACACTTTATTTTACCAAATATATAATAATATTAAAATAATAATCTCTTTATTCTTCATATCTTTTAAGCCACGTATCGTGGACTACGTATGCATGATAATATCAACCCTAATGAATAACGACCTTACACAGAGGAAGAAATCTCAACTCTTCCAAAGATTCCGAAATGAGGAAAAAGCAGTAACCCAACATGTCTGAGAAAAAAGGTCATTGTCTTTTGGACATTTCTTTCAGTCTGGAAGAGAATATGCAACATCAGCTCAAAGTGAATTTCAAATGATACAAACATGATCTCAGTAAATATCATTACGATGAATGGACAGTGGGAGAAGAAATCAACAAGCCTCTCCTACTGAAGCCCAAAAACTATTCAATGGACACAACACTAGCGATCAACGCCATTTACAAAGGATCAGAGATCATCCGAACCCAAAGCAGAGCAGCCACAGAAATATTCAAACAACTCAACGCACTCAGTGAAGAGGAACTTTATCACGACAAAACCAGACAAGTTCTGGAGAAATCATTGAAAGTGCCAAACGACTTGCAGTCTTTGCCTTAGCGCAAGCAAGACACCATAACGCTGAAGCCAAAGACTATACAATCAAGGCACTCAAATCTTCAGTTAGCCTTAAGCATTTGGAAATAAAAGGCTCGGGCAAATGAGCCGTATTCAGTCTCGAATTTATCGAACAATACAATGAAGCAAACTACCAGCAGCAAGTCCCAACTCTTATGGGGTCAGAGGAGGACACTATCAACATGGAAACAATTATTGTAGAGGAAGAGGTTTTTCACGAATGGAAAAACTTCTTTGAGGGATGCGGACGTAGGCTCTCAATCTCCTACAGCAATTACAGTTCCCAAAACAATTAAAAACCGCCAACAAATTCAATTCTCACGAGTAATATTGGTGCCACCCATGCTAATTACCCGGTCAACAACGATGTCTCGACAGCGGAAATTATCATCAACACCAGACTTCAATATACCATCCAATAGAATACTTTCCGGAGGTCGACTTAACAGGTTTCACGACCACTGGAAATCAATAACGACACACCCATGACCGACATCAGTCATTCAACAATGATGCAAGATACAGGTTGCTCAATGACCAGTTCCTTAGAGAAACTAGATAAAGAAAATAGCAGCCAAAGACCAATACCACATCAATTTGGCAATTCAGAAGTTTCTGGACAGTGGAATGACAGAGGTATCTTCGTCACAAAACAGACTACCTATCGAAGTTCTTTACACTACAAGAAAAGCCAAAGCGAAGACCCATTTTGTACTGTCAGAAGCTGAACTCATTTATTCAAGTTGAGCACTTGGTAAATTCCTAAAAACTTATAAAATTAAACGATAAGAATGTACTCTTAATAAGCAATATTAAAAGTTTATGTTCTATAACGCTGCTTGCAAAACGTAAACAGGCTATGCTTGACAATGCAGTGTATTGTATATTTGATAAAGATCATCTATATATTTATATACTTTTTCATTTATTTATCATCTTTAGAGTTACTTATCAGTTTTCTTTCAAATCATGGAACAATGTGATATATAACTTACTTGGTCGAAATAGATCTACAGAACGCTAGTATTACATTATGTATATATTTCCAGGTAAAACACTATTAATCAAAGGACAAAATGAAAGCATATAAAATCCGCTTTATCAGAGTATTCTGGCTTGACTTATAAGAAAAGGTGACTTTTATGAATTGGATTTCTTCTGCTTGAAAGGTTAACTTTAAAAGCAAAATACCGTCATACACATATGCCAACTATGTATTTTTCTTCACCGATACTATATATGGTAATCCAGTTCTTTAGACAGCCTCTTTTTCTTCAGCCTTTATTCTTTATTTGGCTTGAGTGTTACGCTCTGATTTCTAGAACAGTCATTTTATTTTTTGAACTAAAATACTTTTACATAAAGGCTATTACTTCGAAGAATTGCTTTGTACTTATCGGCATTGATTTAACAAGGGCATTAGAGTCTCAGTATTGAAAGGATTAGTTTAATATCCTTTCAAGAGCAATTCGAATCTCGTCTTTGTCTACCCTTGTTATTTTGTACAGAAGAAATAACAAAGCATAATCAAACCACTAAGAAGTAAATGATAGACGTAAAGCATTAAAAACGCAATTTTTATATGAATTACATACAATTTCTTGTTATATACTATGTTAAACTTATAAAGCTCATTTTTTTTTGTCTTGATTCTTTGATGAAACATTGACAGTATTGCGAGAACCATCTAAATCGTCAGAAGAGTCATCACCAGAATCTCTGTTCAAATAATTGTCAACTGATAACATGTTATCAGCAACAAGATTCTATTATTAACAAAATGCGTTCTTATTAGGAGTTGGACTACAAAAACAATAAATCATGCGCTTCAGTACGAACCTTTATCATAGATTCTTCAACAGCCTTGATATAAAAAATTAAAGCTAATCCAGGAGGCAGGCTAAGTCGAATGACAGGACGCTTTCAAAGACGTAGATTCCTCGACTTGCCTGGCATAGATGGTAAATATGCATTTTGTTTACTATTAAAGTAGTTAGACAAGATATTTTAGGTCAATACCAATAACATAATACTTACAGTACACTTGGATACCAAAAAGTTTGATATGCTCATACAAGCCTCCATCTCTAGACTTGATCATTTTTCTGATTTATTTTAAACTTGATTAAGTGCTTTGCTAACTTTATTTTGACTTCGACAAAATGCTGGTGGTTAAGTTGGCTGGGTGGGCTGCTCACCTCAATTAGAGCAAATGGTAGGTCATCTTTGTTCAGGTTCAAAATAGCATCAGGAATTTTGCCCAAATTTCTTCTTTCATCATCCTTTTGATTTTTTTGTTTGTCCTCTTTGTCTACTTAAAGAGCCTGGTCCCTCCTAATATCAAAACCTTAGTTAATTGAAACCCTCAAAATAATAGAACAAAGCTCGGTAACAGTGTATGTCTTACCGTTGCAAACCGAACTGACCAGAGTGGCTTTTGAATCATTCTTTTAAGACCGATGACAAAAAAAGTAACAATGAAATGTATTTCTCCTTGTTTATGGTAGAGGGAGCAATGCGTCTCCTTCGGCAATATCAAGCTTTCAATACCTCTTCGGACATGTGGGAAACATCAGTAGCATTTCTCTTATGAATATAAGTCTGGCATTTGATACAATTGGCATAATAAATAGCAACATTGATAAACCAAGTGACAAATTATATTTTGTCTATAAACTAGGATATTGGCCAAAGATTCATTAGCATATTCAGGAGCGCTTTTTTGAACAAAAAGGTATTGAAAAATGTTGATAGATGAAGAGGACAACATTTGATAAATTGTTGTCAGTAAAAGTATATCAGGTAATTGGTAAACCAAAAAATATGACTGCTGCAATGTAGGGTTGTTTAAGGAACTGGTAATTTAAAAACCGTCCTTTGAAGTGCACCAACTGTAAACAAGACCATGAAACTAAAAAGAAGGTCTATTAAAGAAGCTCCTTATTAAGATATTTCTGAAACTAACGAACAGAATACTTTATAAAAACTCTGAAATGACTGACAGGAACATTGTTACAAACCTCTGCTTCCTTAAATCTGCTACGTCTAACACTATTTTTTACAACCGACCAAAATTTCTCAATGGGTTTTAATTCAGGTGAGTAAGGGAAAACGTAGATATATCTGTAACCTCTCACAGTGATCAAGTTTCCAATTTCATCTAAACTGTGGCTAAGAGCATTATTTATTACAATATAAAAGTTTTTCATTGATGGATTTTTATCCAACCTGTGCAAATTCTTTTCAATGAACTTTAAATAATGCCCAGTAGTAGTGCCTTTTGGTGCTTTTTTCTTTGGTAGAGCACGTTTACTTTTGCCCGCATCAACTTTGATCTTTTTTGACGCAGCAGGCTGCCTCAATTCCATACCAATTACTCCAAAAGTGGAGATGGCGCTAAACACAGTTGAGCGATAGCTCTTGTCGTAGCTGTTTCAGTAATTGCTGGTTGGCCGTTCTCTACCTAAGCATACACTAGTATCATATTGATATTGAATCCTGATTCACCCACCAAATCACAATTGGCAAAGTAGTCCCTATCATTTATAGCCAATGCATGATTGGCACTCACTTAAAAATGAAGACACACTCTTCAGTAACAAGCTTCCTGGCACTTGTGTCCTTCAAGCTAAAATTTTCAAAGCTGTTTGTCAAACACAGCTAAATCAGGAACAGTTGGCCTAGAAATTTTGCTGATATAATTGACAATATATTTTTTGTACTTGCCATTCAAGCATGCCAGCTTTCTTCTATCATGGTTTGTCTGTTTTTCAAAGATGTTCCATTTAGGTTTTTCTTCGAGTCTTTTAGTTCACGTCTGCCCAGTAGCTCTATATAGCTTAATTTTCAAATAATATAGAAAAAATATCTTTTGATCAGCTGAATAGGCTTTGTTAATTCTTTTAAAGTCGTTTTCTTTCAATTTTTTGAATTTCTCATCAATTTTTTACATGTTTTCATTAAATTGCCTTTGTTCCTCTTCTTGCATTTTATTGTGTTGGCTTAATGTTGTAATTATGCTTAAATTGAAAGGTTCTACATTTTCTTCCCAATCCATAGCAACCTCGCCCTTCTCATTTACTATTTTTCCTTGACTGTTTTTCGTAGAAAAAATATGATATAGGGCAATGATACAATATCTATTTTTAATTCTATTAAAAGAACAAAGCGCAAATTGATTACACTTAAAACCGCCATTTAATAAAATATAATAAAAAAAAAAAAAAAAAAAAAAAAAAAAAAACCCCCTTTCTTTTAAGTATATTATAGAGTATCTCATGTTCATTTAGTTTTATCCATTTATTGACCCATTCATAATTATGTTTAGCCGTTGGCTTTGTTAACACATATTCCATAACAAAGAATAAGAAATGATTTTAATCAAAATGATATTATGCCCGAAAGACAATATAAAAAACCATCTACTTTCCCCTTTCTCATAGAAATTTTGCAAAGGCTAAGTGCTCTTTGCAACATTTTTTACATGAATATAATTGATTAGTATGATTTGATCTTTTTATAATAAATAATTAGGGCTGTAGCTTCGTCACGGTTTGAGAAAAAGGATGTATCTAACAATGGGTTGTATTAAAGGACAGTTTTTATTATATGTTTAAGACAAGCTTTTAAATACTAAAACACATATATATGTCTATCTATCTGCTTTATAATCAAGCAAACTTGTAGGAATCCTTATTGCAATACATGGTTAATATTAAAAGCCTCTCGTTTTTAATACTCATATTATAAATCGGACAAAAAAAAAAGGAAAAAAAAAATTATGTCACAGAGGTAATGGTTGAAAGCTATTGTACTTCATTAATAAAAGCAACCTTCTTTAATACGTCTTTCTGTTTTTAGATAAAGTAGCATTGTAACTTTGTGGTTTTATTCATACAAGTATTATATAGTAAACTTCAAATCTCTAGCAACGAATTTTGATTTTTTATCAATCCATTCCGTAAGACCATACGCAGCCCCACCCCCATTATGATTGGGTGAATCCACTCCAATAAACATATTTTCATATGTTTGCTTGTAAGTCCATCCATAAGATGGTCCAGGTGATCTTTGCTTGATAGAGCGATCCCATTTGAGATCAGGTGCAAGGAATTCATGATAAGCCGTGATATGTTCACCGAGTGTTCTGTTATTAAAAAGAGTTTTAACAGTGTCAACAATGTAAGATTCAAATCGCTCATTCAGTTTTTCATTTTTGAGAAAGCCATTGATAAGTACGCCATCTGCGAACTTTTGAGGGTATGTCTTGTAGGAATAGCGCAGGACATCTGTTGCCAAGTTGACACCAAATGTGGCATCATAATCTTGACCAAGATAATACCATTTGTTGTTTGTATAATCTTTATATGCACCATCATTAGTTTGTTCTTGCCAATAACCATCCCAATGACCAGCAAGGTACTCAAAGACCATAAAACGAAGGAATTGGTCAATATCAAACACTTCTTCTTCAAACTTTTGTACTGCCGCATCATCTGTCAGATTGAGGTCATGGAAGGCTTTTGCTAACGAATAGATAGCCTCAGTACCTTCAGGTGATTTCTTATTGGCCTTGAACATTGTGTATTCATCCTTATTTAGCAGTTGGAAACCAGAACCAGTTGCACCACCATAAAGAGGGCCCATTTGAGCAGGAGGATTACCAGCATAAAAGTTGGCACGAATATAAGAGTACTTTGGTATATCATCAAGCATATTAAATGTACCATACCCTTCACCATTGATGTATAGACGGACCATGTTAGCTTGATTAGCATAAGTACCCATGGATCGAAGACAATCAGCATAGAGCTTCTCTCGCATCTGTGTAGGATCTTCTTCCATATGTCGAATCTTGAAGTTGTTTCGATTGTCTATAAAGTCGCCTTCAGCAAATGTCCATCGCCAGGATTGCTTGGCAGGATTATGGCTTTTACCAGCACCTGTAATACTGAACTTGACATTTTGAAAGGTCTTGTAATAATCTTTTCCGATCATTGTCAACTCGACAATAAATTTCTTTTTGGGGACCTTTCTTACCAAGGTATTCATATCATTTGGTCTACCAGTGACAAATATAGTAGGTATGTAATTGGTATCAAAGAGATCAGGATTCTCATCTGCACGCTTCCACTGCTTGCCATTGTCCAAAGGTCGAGGGAGCACAGGTATATTGGCATACGTGATTGGCCTGCCAAAGAATTCATTGAACGTACGTGTTGCACCAGACTCTAATTGACGAGTAAAGCCTTCTGCATTTGAATCACAAATGTACTTGTAGTCTGTTGCGCTGCCGACTTCAACAGATCCAGTGTATAAAGGAACAGTAGGGCTCACAGGCTGTAGGTTGATTGAAGCACCATTCACGTTTACTTGAACACTTTTTGAGCCTGGACAAACCACATTAAACTGTACGGTAGCTGCTTGAGAAAGCGTAAAAGCTAAGCAAAGGCAGATACTGTACGAAATAATGTTCATAGGAAGAAAGTATAATATTTTTTTAAAAGAAAAAAAAAAGAATACTAAAAAAAGAACTCTAAAGCTTTTATACTTTTTTGATATAAATAGTAGTAACAAGGAAGCTCGTAAACAAATTTCAATCAAAACCACTCGCAGTAAAAAAAGCGCTTAATCTATTCGTCATTTGTCTCTCTTTTTTCTTTTTTCTTTTTTCTTTTTTTTCTTTTTTTCTCAGATAAAAAGCTATGCATCGCTTGAACGGAACTCAATGTTGTACTTGTGCTTCTTTTTACTCCTTTTGAAAAAAAAAAGATTACCATGCTCCTTACTGATTTGCTTCTCTAAATCATACTTGTATATATTCTCCCTAATTTTCCTTCTTTTTTGTAAATCAAACAATAAGAAAATACCTATAGATTGACTTGAATCGTTTAGAATTTCAAGTGGAACATTTCAATAAAGTGCTCTCTTTGTTGTGTGTTTTGCCACAAAGTCCTTATACAATGACTGATCAATAAAGGATACTTTATGCTGCTCATCTTTAAGATATTATAAATTGAATGTTGAAATATCCCTAAAATTAAATAAACATAACTCCCCCTCCTATTTTTTTATTCCTGTTGTCTAAATAATATCAAGTAAATCATGAAACATTGATGTTTTCGCGGGGCTGAGTTATTTGCATTTAGAGCTAAAAAAGGATCCACTTATGCAACCTATCCTTTCTACTGACACTTGCGTTAGCTTAAATAGGACAAGATTTGAGCTCTTTAGTTAATTCTATTTTCGTTGATAGAAACTCCTTAGTCTGCCCATCTGTTGTGATACTTCCCCCTTTGAATACCCCATTTACCGTCTCCTGTTCAGTAATCTTATCGTGAGAAAAACACGCCAAATGCTCAGTCAATCATAAACAAATCCGATAGTTTTTAAATAGGAAAGGTCTGTTTACGCTTGGTCTTTGTTTTTTTTTTTTAAAGAACATTCCAAATATAAAGTCCAATTTTTTGCTTTTTTTTAAAAAAAAAAGGTTTGCCTCTTTTGCAAGAGATATGAATGAGAGCAATATGCATAATATTAAAAAGGACAAATTAAGTGATAAACGCCAAATGATACAGTAAAAATAACGTGCTGTCTATACTTAAACAACACTTATTGGATTTGTTTATTTTGCTCAGTTTGCTCAGAAACAGTCAGCTCGTTCATTATTTGTTCGTAATTTAGTAAAAGGGTTTGAACCTTACGGAGTTTTCGGCTCAGCTGTTCCAATGTGTTTTCGTCTCGAGTTTCCTTTACGAGCTTGATTAGAAACAAGGTATATTTATGGATGTAAACATAATGTTTGCCAGGGCTAATCAAGATATTAGTAGTGCAGATCAATTTTCCTTTTCTCAACTTACAGTTCGTAATTAGGCTTCCATATACTAATATGACTCTTAACAGTTGGCTTGAGCGTAAACAGCTTCATTAATTCTGCTTTCGCTCTTTCTGGATTACGAAATATGTAATACTGCATCCAAGCAATCTATGCGTTGTTCAATCTGAGTCAGTGACGCAGGGTATAACAAATGTGTTTATTTTCTTACTCTGTAAATCGGACGATGATGCCAACCTTTGATGTCTACGCTAATAATCTCTAAAAGTCGTTTAAATATACCTTTATAAGCAAGCGCAACATCCGCCGGTAAATGCTCTGTTCCATTTTGTATCAGATCTTCATCACCAGCATGCTGTTTTGGATGATCATTTACATCTTCTTCGGTTGAATTTTCACCAATCTGCAGGTTTTTTTCTTTGGCTAAATATTCCATGACAAGGGTCGCACTGATTTTTCCTTGAAAAAGATATTTGGCTAAAGATGAACAAAGAATATAAACAGGCTCAATCAATAGCTCCTTCTGTCCTCTATCTTGTCTACTATCTCGAATAGCATGCATATACCAACCAAGTACTTCCTATGGTTTGTAAGGAAATTTGTTAAGAAAGGCAGTTTGCCTAACCAGAATACTTTTCTTACCGTGGGTGGACGTCCTATCTTTGCAAAACATTTTCCAGTCGCGTAATAACATCTAGATTGCAAATAATAAGAAATACATATTCATTCTATAAAACAAACAATTTTTTTTTACCGCCACTGTGATTTTTGTAAACTTTTATAACGAAGAGCATGTATATACATTGCTACAGCAAGTTTGTAGATTGGCTTTGAATCAGGAATACTATTTTTGACACTAATCAGATTACCACTTGCATCCATATAATTATTGACAGTTTCTGGTTCAAATGCTAACATATCCATAGGCGGAGTTACCATAGAATAAAGAAGATTGCCTATCTGTGTAAACATTTCATTTCTTTGAGAAACATCTTTTGATAGACCTCCCAAATAGATCGCTCTTAATATCGCATGAAAGGCTTTCTATAAAGCCATGATTCGTTATTTTAAAATAAACGCTCGGGACAATTGAATCCGTCTGAGGGCTTATCTTACCTTTTGATAATCTGCAATGTCCTTTTTATGTGATTTAATATTAGAAGCACTCCAATTGAGCTCTTCATCTGCAAGCTGATGGTAACAAACTCCAAGGTCATACCAACCATTACCATCATCTGGATTAAGAATCAAATGTGACTACAATATAACTTAATATGCGTGTGTCTTTTCAGAATATCAAACACATACGGTAAACTCCTCTATGGCAGTTTCAAGGTCAGTCATGTTCCTTTCGTTGCTGGTTTTAGTTCTGTTCCTGATTTGTAGACGAAGTGTTTTCCCTCTTATCCAAAATATTTTATAATAAACAACTTCAAAAAAAAAGAATGATGTTATAAACAAATAACAGCGAAGTAAAACTTACATGAGATATTATTTTTTTTCCTATCCACAGGTAAAATGGGTATCAAAGTCTTTCTGTAGATACTGTTGATGGACAAAGAAAGATTCAAATCGCTATTCATATAATCTTCAATTACTTTCTTGTTCGAATCAACGATTATTTGCTTTTCAGGGAGTTGCTCAAACAAATCAGAGACCGCATCAACCACGTCCTTCAAGTCTCCCTTTAGTAATGCACCACTTTGAAGTTTTACAACGGCTGCTTTCACCACTAGCTTGAATAATCGTTCAGCCGCCTTTTGATCCATTTTAACATGTGTACAATAATGTTCCTCAATCATATCAGCTTCGGCCTATATTTTAAACGTAGATGCTCAGTTTTTTTTTTTTTTTTTTTTTTTTTTTTTTTTTTTTTTTTTGCAACTTACTCCAAGATGAACACCGTAAATACAGTGATAGCATTGATAAATATCTTTACGGAAGGCTTCACTGTCTGTTTCAATCAAATTATTTAACAAATGATGCAAAAATACATCTAAAAGCAAGAAAACAATGAGTTGAATGAATTTAAGTCCATCTTTTCTACATACCATTGGATGTACAGCAAATCTCTCTTTCTCCAAGCTCATCGTGAAATTCTTGCAAAAGCTTTACCCAGTCAAACATGATCTTTTGCGTCTTTCTGGTCTGTGCTCTTAATTCTCGTTTTATCAAGTGGGAATGTATGATCCATGATTTTACCACGATGGCATTAAACCTGTTGGCCTTTGTGATTCTGGATGGTGTGTGAGGGATGCTATCAGGGGAGCTAAAGTTGTTGACAAGTGGAACAAAATCTGGATGTCTGAATATATAATAAACGGTCATTCTCAAGACAATTGTCAATATATCAATAAAATCTTTATCTGCTTCTTTAGGAAGCCATTCTATCACATTTTATATTAATAAATTACCACATAACAAAAAAAAAAAAAAAAAAAAAAAAGTAAATACACTTACTTTCAGATTCTGGATCTTCAATCAATGTCAATAGGTCATCCATAACATCTCCTAAATGTTTTCCTATCTTGGAGAATATAACATCTTCGTCCTTGCATAAAATTAATTTTGATTGAAATTGACTACTACCATATTCAACCATTTGTTTGACGAGAGAGCAAAAGATTTGCTTGTAACAGTTCCATGCTTCGGTATGCTGTTCTGCACGGGTATATGCCTTCGCCAACAAGACAATCATTTGGATTGTTTCATCTGATTCAATTGGGTCACTTGTATTAAGCTTTGATTCAACAATGGGCTTTATCACTTCAATCACAGTAGGAAAATCGCCAACGTCGCTCTTGTCTTTTGCTTGAACCAACAAATTTCCAATTCGTAACAGAGACAGTTTGTTGTTCATACTTTTTAAATCAATAAAGGAATCATACATGCTTTAAAAAGAATTAACAATGAGAAAAGTGAAGTTTTTTCTTTTATATACCTTTTGATATTGATTTCTTTTAATGATGGGTTCAGCTCCAAGATGCTTTTACATTTTTCATAGTATCTAGAAGCGTTTTGGATGTCGTCCTGGCATTGTGCTAGCTTCCCCAGAATATTGTAATAGCGTAGTTGGAATTTTTGTTCATCTTGTGATAAGGTTGCGCTTGCTTCTGGATTGTTTTTATTTGTCTCAAATAAAGTGGGTGTTATATCGAACAGATGTCTCTCTGCTAGATTCGTCCAAAGTTTAGTTGTTTCCATTAAACTCTCGATTTGCTTTACTTTTGATTGCTTTGATAACATATTGGAAGCTTTCTTTTTATAACTTGCTGAAAATCCGATATGGGACCCTGCTTCCTGGGTAGCGATCATAATCGCACGAATTAATCTGTCAATGAAATATTCACAAACTCTAAGCGTGGCCTACATAGGTGAATCACATTAAAAAATAGGAATCATCATGGATCGACAGTTTCTTACCAATGCTTTTTCATGAGTATCCAAATAAGCGAGATGGTTTATGAAATTGGCTTCAAGAGAGTTTATAGCATCTGTCAATAGCTCCAACAGATTATTGCTCATAAATGATGTTTCTTTATCCAGATACATGTCCTCTTTTACAGTGGTAATGACCAACTTGCAAAGTACGTCGACAACACCCGAGTTATCTGCATTCAGGTTCAAAATAATCTTCTTTATAAGGTTACTGGATGATTGATCATTTGTTGAATTAATAGAATAATTCATCGCAAACATAGTCAGCCCTTTTCCTTTACTGTTATGTTCAAGAGAATCGAGGTCACTTCTATATGCAAAAGTCAGCCACTTCATCATTTTTACCGATCTTTCTAAACCTTTTGCCATCCATATCCCAACTGTACATGCTCTCTAGTTCATTTATTTTGATATCAAACCAATCCCAAAAGTGAGGAGGTACTATGATTGATGCTTGCTGTGGCTCATGCCATGGTCGATTTTTACAAAGATTGGGCATCGTGTTCAATGAATCATAGAATTCTTGAATCTTTAAATCAAATTGTTTTTCTTCCTGGAGCATTTTCATACGAGAAGCTTCAGTGTTTAAAAACTTTTCCTTCTTGCGTCTGGAAGCTCTGTTTTACAGTAGATTGAATGAGTCTCAGTTAAACGTGCAATGATCTTCTCATCCTGATTACCTTAGGTTCGCCTTTTTTGTGTCCTCTTGATCGCTTTCTTCGTCTTCTCCTGTTACAGTATCAACAACATCTTCTCTCTTACGCTTTTGTGACTTTTCTGATTCGTCCTGTGCTAGAGTTTCACCCTCAGTTGATATTTGATGATCAATCATTGTAAATGGCATTATATTAGAAGAGGGCGGTAAAACTTCAGAAGATGGTTGTGGGTGAGGCTCTTCTTGAACAGCTTCAATCACGGGAACTTCATCTTTTTCTATTGATATTTTGATTGCATTATTAATGAACATGGTATTGTTGATTTCAATATTGCTCTCAAGTGACTCTTCCGCAATTTCATCTTCCAAGTTATTAGCAGTGTGCTGCTTTCTGTAAAGAGCGAGTAATTTTTCCATCAACATTGATAAATCTGGTTTTTCAATTGTTATTTCAACAGGCTCTATCGACGTAGCTTGTTCATCCACATCCATCAAATCCATCATAGAATCGTCTTTCATTCTTTCCAACAATGTTTTTCCCAACGTCCACTCAGATTGTTCTTTTAAGGTATTCTCTATATAATGCTGACAAGTGAAATGGTCACCAATATCGCATAGAACCTAGAGACACATATTATGTGATCAACTCTGTATTCAAGGATAGTTTATAATAAAAGAAACTTACTTTGCATAAGCCTTCAAAGCAATTCCACTGGACTGGAGTAAACCTACCACTACGGATCACATCCAAAACGCTTTTTTTTCTCGCTTCCTCGTTTATAAAAATTCCATTTTCATATGCAAGTCTGGCAAATCGAAGATTCTTTAAACTGTGTGATAAACAGCCAACATGATACCAAATGGAATATGCTGTAGGATCCATTTCAATTGCCTAATAAAACGATTTATGTTTGTCATCTTTTGATTTTCTGTTTCTTGACAATTTACTTGTAAATAGTATTTTAATGCTTCTCTGGCCGAATCAATGTCTTGATTTCTGTTGTATTCTTCTTCCAAGACAGATGCATAATTTTTTGAAACAACAAAGAAAAGTGTTAACAGTGGTGAGCTATTATCATCCTTATCGTCCTCTTTTGTATTCTTTCTCTAATAAGAGGAAGGTTGAGTAATGTGTGTATGTGCGTCTGGTTTATTTTACAGCTTTTGCTTCCTTTTTCAAGAATTTATGATCGATGAGTTGCTCATATTTTTCTTTAGCTTCTTCTAGTTTTCCCTTGTGCTGTAGTTTTAAGGCCTCTTCATAGATTGAAATCAATTCTTCAATCTAGGAGTTATGGGAATGTAAGCTTTTTTTTTGCTGATTGTTTTTTATTTTTTTATTTTTTTTTTTACTTGAACTCCTTGTTCAACTTTTTTGATGGCTGATGTTCCTTTATTTATGGTACACCAATTATACTATAGATAAAATATGATTTACATAATAAGCTACTTGTTTTTATCTTTTTCTTTTGAATGCGCACATTCTTTACCATTGTTTGGAATAGGTATGAAGAAGAAAAAAATAGTTGAAAGGGGAAAATAGAGCGCGTCTTTTAGGTTATTCAAACACAGACTCTTTCAGAGCAAAAGTAATTTAGGCATAATTGCTGGTAGACTTATTTGCTGCAAATCAATCTACGGTTTTTCAGCGACCAACATGTACCATATTCTATATGATATATCAAACATTTTGATGAGTAAGAATGCAAACAAACTAAGGTATGCTTGCCTTACATGGATTATATCCCTTATGCCAGGTATTCTTTCTGTGTGAACCTAGTAAAAAGAAATTCCCTGCTATGTTGAAAAAATTTATCACAAGAGAAATCTTCAAATGACTATCATTGATTTTGCGCTGCTTTTTCCTGACAAAGACTGCTCTTGTCACTTTGATACTTATTGTTAAGACAGAACGACGTATTCTTGGAAATGGTAAGTTATGGACTGATGAAAGTAATTTGATAGAACGATATATAATATTATTAAATGCATTTTTGGCAAAGAAAGTGTATAATCAAATTGGTGGATTAGACAATAAATGGCTTGCTCCTAAAGCAATATTCATGTTATTGTTATTATATCCGCATAGCATGGCATGCCTTTCTTCTACATCTCTTGATGTTTAATGATGCCAATGTCTATGCTCGTTGTTCTTTTTGATCTCGCTTGAAGAGGAAAAGGATATGAGCAGTAAGTAATCTGATTTTCTTTTTTCTGATTGATCCACCTTGATTTCATCTGTGATGGGTTACTGGATATCCAATAAACATGTCTATGTAAAAAATGCTTACCTTTTATGAAGAATCATGCAGTAACACTTGAATGGAAAAAATACTCCGTGTGTAATGAATTAGCCACTTGTATCACGAGTAGGCATTGGAATTCCATTGGCTCAACCATGCTTAGCATTTTTGTTTGCCAAGCATGAATGATGTCCGAAACATTGAGTATAAAAAGCAAAAGAAAAATGCAATTTTTTTTTTTTTTGTAGTAAAGATACCCTTTTTTAACATAAACAATTCAAAATGAAACATAACAATAACAATTCTACAGAAAGTCAATTAGAGTAAAAATAAAATAAAATACATGATGATTATACTTTGCTAAACGTTCTCAAAACAGTGAAAACCCACCTCCATATACCCCTCATAACGCATCCACCTCAAATACATATGCCCAATTCCCAAATAGTTATCCATCAGAAGGCACAAGCACATATCTTCAGCATCCAAGCCCATCATCCTCAAACGCACATGGAATCTTCTCCTCTCCACCCGATTACGCTGAAGCAACAAGTAGCAACAACAACAAAGGCAAACAGACCCTATCACAAAGACCCAACAACTCTCAAGACAGATTGAACAATTTGCTCAATATGACAAGCAATGTAATCGGAACCTCTCGTCGGCCAGTGGGTCTCCCTCCTCTTCGGACCATCACAAGCACAGCAGTAGAAGCAAGCAAGATAGCGATGAACATGGTAGAAGACATCTTGACCGAAAGTTTGGATGACCAAGAGACACGAAGAAGAAAAAAGAACATGAGAAAGATACAAAGAAAGGAGGACCGACAGAGACTTTCGGAGCAACTGGATCAGTTCACGTCCGCCCTTTCGCAATACACCAGCCTGTCCTCTTTCTCCGCTCCCCAGCAGAGCAAAAGACTAGAGATCAGCCAAAACAGTGGACCACTGACTTATGAAGGAGACTGGTCCGGCAAGGTCTGTCGACTGAAAACATCGATGGCACCCCTGATGGTCCGAGGCGCCCTGACCGCTCGCGAGACCATCTCGATCGAGAACAGCACGGGGGTGATTGTCTTGCACGGCTCCCTTTTTTCCAAAGAGGACATCCACATCCGGACCGTCCATGGCTCTCTCAGCGTTCTCGGCCAACTCCAGGCAGGTCGACAGCTCGACATTCAACTCGCGAATGCGCCCATCACGATCCAGACTCGCATGGAAGCCAAAGAGGCCAAGATCAAGACCAAGAACGCACCAATCATGCTCACACAGGCAGTCGTTCAAAGGCAGCTGGAGGTCAAGACGTCGAATTCGCCCATCGTGTTACACGTTCTTGACATCATGTGCCAAGATGCCGAGATTCACGTCGAGAGTACGAATGCACCAGTCACGGTTTATCTGCCAAGAACCTTTTCCGGTCGTTTTCATCTCTCGTCGACCTCAACCGTCTCTGTCCTATCTCAAACGGATGACGTTCGATTGGTCTTTGAAAAAGAAGAGAGCAATAAAAAGTACGGTCGATGTATGAATATGGCGAACAAGTCGAATACTCAGATTACTATCAAAACAACCAATGCACCCGCCTTGTTGTACATTTAAGGAGTTTACGTACTAAAAAATATATAAATAAAGCCCTTTCTTATTATTCTTTTTTTTTTCTTTTTTCTTCTTTTTACATGTCCAATACCAATTCAACAGGTTTTGCTATTTGAGTGGATGAAACAAGTATAGACTAACAAGCCATCTAGATTCTTCACCTGCTGGTATTATTGTCCACAAACCAGATGAAAGTCCATCCGAGAGACCTCCACCTCCGTACACAAAAGAACCACGCACATCAGATACAGCCGACTATGGCAGTATCCCTGATGAACAAACCGGTTTATTAGCCCCTTCAACAGCCAAACAATCCCAAGATCCAGAAGATTCAGACCCAGGTCTTTGACTTTGTCCACTGAACAACCCAAACCAACTAAACCTTTTCTCCCCTTTCTCTCTCTCTCTCTTCTTTATAGATCCTTTACCACTTCCTGATCAAGCCTCCACTGGTATCCACCCGAGTCAAGTTCGCAAGAGGTGGTTTCCGCTCCTGTTTGTCTTGTGCTTCATCTCCATCAACATCTACCTCTTTGGCGACTGGGCGGACCCCAGTGCACCTGAACACTGTCAAGGACAGACAGCCTGGGCCGATTTGCCCGACAGGATCCGATTCGGAAAGAAGCTGGAGATTGTCCTGGACGGCCAAGTGTCGGGTGGCCAACTGAGGGTCACGCCGGTCGAGCAAGAGGGGTATGTGAAGAGCGTGATCATGGCCCCAGCCCGTCTTCAGAAGGACATGTCATTTGAACTGCAAGAGGACGAGGAGGAAGTGAAGCTGACGTTGTTCATGCCCAAGACCGATCCGGGCTGTATCCAAGCTAAACTGGACATTGCCCTGCCTCACGACGCCACCCGTCTCGCGATCACGTTTGACAACGTGGCCATCCAAGTCGATCCCCTCCAGGACCTCGACACGCTTTCCATCCGCAACAGAAACGGAGACATCGCCCTCGGTGCCTGGTCTGGTCGATCCCTTTCGCTGGTCAATGCCAATGGCCAGATTACGGCCTCGGACACCCTGACCGGACACGACTTGGTCTCGGTCGAGAATGCGAACGGGGGGATTGAGCTGCTGGCGGTGGAGGTCAAGGAAAGGATCCGTCTCAAGACGAGCTCGGGTCACGTACGCGTCTTGGGATCCTTGGTGGCCGATGACCAAGTGACCGTCCAGGCCACGAACGGACCACTGCTGCTGTCCGGAAGGACCCTGGCAGATCGAGTGTATGTGCAGAATGCGAATGGACCGATCGAACTGAGCGAGGTGGTGGCCAAAGCACAGGTCGTCCTCAAGACCTCCAATGCGCCCATCAGAGCAAGTGTGGCAGGCGAAAAGAAGAATCAGGTGCTGGTGTCGACAAGCAATGATCTCATTGACTTGCATATGGTAAGTTGCAGAACACAGTCATTCTCTTGTGCTGACGTGTGCTAGACGGATGAATTTGAAGGTCATTTTGTGTTTAGTACGTCAGCATCGAATGGGATCCAGGTGGCCAAAGATGACAGTGTGCATTATACACAAGACACTGGATATATCAAAAGAGGCTATCGACATAAATCGGATGATAAAGGAAATCTTCAAGTGATAACGAGTAACGGTGATATTCATGTGGCATTCGATATTCCTTCATAAAAATTCAATAAAAAGAGTTTCTTTTATCTGAATTTAAAGGGAAAAAAAAAGAGGCGAATTGAAAAGAGAGGGAGGCTGATGACTTTATTATTAATCCAATTTGTATTTTTAAGAATTTCACGCTTGGTGTGACAATAGATCCACAAGACCACGAATACAATAATAATTTGCTTCCTGCAATAATTCTTCCCGACTAAAAAAAAAAAGTGAGCTTCAGTGAGATGATTGGATGTGATTTACATTGTTCTATCTTGAAGTATAACAGGTGGAATCTAAAACAGGGTACGATTAATAAACATCCAGTCTGTCCAAACCATTTACCCTTAAATCTCGAAGGTAATTCAGCACCAATCTAAAGTGTGTAGGATCACGATCAATAAAGTAAGACCCATCCGATTCAACCGAAAGGAGATGTCTTCCAGAAAACATGGATGCCAATAGACTCGTTGGATCTCGACACAGCGTACTCAACGAGGTCTCAAATAGACTGCCACCCACATTCAGGCGCACTTTTTCACTGGGTTCAAATCGAATTTGTTTTGGTACACTTTGCTTTACTTTTTGATTGACCTGTCTACATTTGTCTACCAAGTCTTTATGTAATTCATGGTATTTTGAATCCATCTTGGTTTGATAGTCTGATTTTGCTTTATCCATGATGGAATCCACATCTTGCATCTTTTCCATGGCCGCATAGATTCTTTTGTAAATCTTTATCCTTGAATGATCAAAGGACTCATTCAGTGAATCATATTGTGCTTTATAATCTATTCTTTGTTCATCAGACCCACCTCTACCTTCACCTTCAATTTACCTTTCCATTCCGCAGTAGGTTGAATATGACATCTTTTCATGTAATCCACAATAGGCTCTGTGGATGAAAGTAAGTGTCCGTGCCTTTCAAACTCTTCATCACCGACATCTTCTGCAGCCGTAAACATGGAGCCATCATCGTTGTTTCTTTGTGAATCCTCATAATCACTATCATACTCTTGATAATACGAAGAAGAAAGTCGACTCTCATTATAATCTTGATAGACAATTTCAGACAGTGAAGGCTGATGATGTAAAGGAGACCTTCTTGGATAATAGTGAGGTCTCCAGGTAGGTGGTGGTTCAAATATATCTAAATAGAATGTGTTCTTGCTAGACACTTGTCTTTTCATTTTCTATTGTTCCCCTCAAAAAAAAAAGAAAGAGAGAAAGAAGAGGCAGGGATTGTTTTTGTCGTGTGATCCGGTCTTATTTGAGGTATGTGGTACAAAAGGGACTATTTCATTTATTGTTCAATACGGTATCCAATGACTCGAGTGATATCGGGCTCATAAAGACAAAGAGAAGGATCGAGTTGGATTTGATTGATCAGGGTTCTCAAGAAGGCCTGTTCGTATTTTGAATTTTTAAACACGGTCGTTAAACTTTCGGATGGACAACGCAAGAAATTAGGCGCAAAGACCATGGCGAGATTATTGACATTCATCAAGGTATGTGTGATGACCTCTGGCAGATTGAATTCCTAAAGAGAGAGCATCAGCCTACAGTGCTTGTGAATCAGGATGGATTTGTTTACCTGCAAAAAATTAATTATAAATAAAGCGATTCGTCTATTGGTATCTGGTAAAGTGTTGATGATGGCAATGGCCTTATCCGCATCCTCTGCGGATTGAATACAGTCATAATAACTCTCAGAAGGAATGATTGGATCTGTTAAATCTCTCAGCCAATATTTGAGTAGTGAAGCTGGCACGTTAGGATCCGTGATACCCTCTGCGTCATAATTCCCATTCTCTATACGAACTCGCTACATGGTCATCAGTACGGTTCAAATAAAATAGGAGAGGGGCTGCTTACGAGATCAGTGACTGCGTCTGCATCACCCGGGATACGAAAGATGCCTTCTGATAGCTTTCCATTGATTTCTCGCACGGCATCAGCCAGAAAGGGAACCACCTTGGGTATCTTGAGCGTCTTATCCTTGTGGGCTTGCATCTCCATCATCAACTGGAGCGATTCCCCAAACACGGACGGTTTGAAGGGCGCTTCCTTTGCACGCGCAATCTCGGCTGCGGTCAGGACCTTTCCTTTGGCTCCTCGTTTACAGATCTTGACCAACTTACTGGATACGTGTTGACTGATGACGGACACCTTGACATCAATCGAATGATGATGTTGTTCAACAAAATCTGACAGATAACTTTCAAGGTCTTTGGAAGGAGGAAAAGTGACGCTGACAATACAGAGTAATTCCCAACCTTTATGGACACTGGCCCTATGAGGTGTGTGTGAGAACTTGAAGAACACGTCTGTTGTTTCTTACGGATTTGGATTGTCCTGCAGTTGTTTACAGAGTTGAACATAGATTTCATCTCTCATCTGTCCTTTGGTAATACCACAGTTTAGAATGGTCTGTATGTCTTGTACTTCATCCTTACACCTTGATCTATCACCCATGATCATTTGGATCAGTTTGAAACATCTCAAGGCATCCTTGTAGAGTTCTTTGTTCATCATGATCAGTGGTTGAGGAATGGAATCCTATGGAGATTGTATCAATCACTGAGCCCTATTGATCCTCTCTCTCTCTTCTTACTCTGGTCCACTTTAACATTTCATCCATCGGCACCGTTCGTCTGAACAAGCCCTTTTTATGGGTCGCAAAGAACTTGTGTGCAAATCCGTCGATGGCAAATCGATTGATCTCTTGCTGCAATCCTTTAGGTAAGCTGGGTCTATTCTCGGTTAGTCTCTCGATCGATTCGTTTGGCATCCGTGCTCAGGGCTTACTTGTTTAAGGTGGGAGTAGGTGTAGCAGGCGGTGAGGGTTGATGGATTGGATTCATGGCAAGGGCAGCATCTGAAATTGAATTTTTATTGAGTTTGGTTTGTGTGTTGGATAGAGTGTGTGTACCTGGATTTTGATAGATGGGTAAACTGATGGCCATCGAGTGTCTATTTGATGTTCTTGACACAAAGCTTTTAATGGAAAGACGTTTTGATTTAAACAAATAGGATTGTCTTGAAACCATCGTTTCCTGTGTAATACAATATAAGAAAAAAAAGATGGGGGAAATAAAAAAAGGCAACTTTTTTTTTTTTTTTTTATTATTACTTTTATAGCGCCTTGATTTAAAGGGTCATTTTCATTGTTTGGTATAGGATCCAAGGCATCTTTTTCTGATGTAGATCTTTGATATTTACTATCTGTAATGGTTATCTCTGGCAAATCCACTATTTCACTCATTTTTTTAAAAAAAAAAAAAAAAAAAAAAAAAAAGATTAATTACACATACGCGCGCGAACGTGAATTATTTGAACAAAAAAGAGGAAAAGAGGCGAAAAAAAATAGATTAGTTTTTTGTGGATCGACTCCAATTGGAGACGTTTGCACGTGTCATTTGTATATCTAATGTCTGTGTGTTTAATAAAAAATTTTTTTTTGTTTCCCACCTCCTCTTTTTCTATAAACAGCCACATCTATTTTTATAAATCATCCTACATCAAAAAGTAACTTGTGCCTTAAAAAAAAGAGAGAGAAAAAAAAAAAAAAAAAAAAAAAAAAACCAAAAAAAAAGGAGAGACAAAAATAGACAGTGTCAGAAATGCACGTGCGCTAAAAAATATCTCAGCTTTTTTTTTTTTGTTTTTTTTTCTCTCTTTTTTTTTTTTTTTTTTCAAAAATGGTGAATGAAGAAGTATGTCAACAATTAGAGAGATTAAAATTGTCTTCTTCAGTTCAAGATCCACCATCGAACTACAACAGTGACACAGACGAACCCCTCCCTCGTCAAAGAAATAGCGATGATCAGTTGACAAAAGAAGTCGTACTTGAACATGACTATTCTTCTTCTCCTAGCAAAGTCAGTCGTGATGACTTTGAATCTATTTGTGTGTTGGGTCGAGGAGCGTAAAGTAATAAGAATGATTTAAATAATATGTATTGACCTATTCCATACACACAGATTTGGTAAAGTCTTTTTAGTCAAGCACCAAAAAACAAAAGAATTGTATGCAATGAAAGTATTAAAAAAGGCTTCACTTGTTGTTCATGGTAGACAAGCCATTCAAGCAAAGACAGAACGTGAGATATTAGAAGAAGTTCAGCATCCGTTTATTGTCAAATTATGCTTTGCTTTTCAAACACCTCTTGAATTACACATGATTTTAGATTATGCTGTGGGTGGTGAACTATTTCGTCATCTCAGTCATGGTAAGACATGGAGTTTACAACAAATGAAATCTAACGTATAAATAGAGGGCATGTTTTCTGAATCCACAGCCGTATTTTATGCAGCAGAACTTGTATTGGCCTTGGAACATTTACATTCACTCGGTATTGTTTATAGAGATTTAAAACCAGAGAATTGTTTATTGGACAGAGAAGGTCATGTTGTCCTCACTGATTTTGGTCTATCCAAAGTGGCTGTGGATGGCAAGACAAATACGATTTGTGGCACAGCAGAATATATGGCACCTGAAATCTTGATGGGATTGGAATATGACATCACGGTAGATTGGTGGAGTTTGGGCATCCTCTTGTTTGATATGATTACTGGATCCGTAAGTGGCTCTTGTTGGTTAATCAGATCTATTCACATCTGTTGATAGCCTCCTTTTAGTTCAAACAATCGTAAAAAGACAATTGATTCCATTTTATCTAAAAAGATTATATTTCCTTATTATCTCACTGCAGATGCTAAAGATTTATTATCAAAGGTAATAACCATTCATCAAAACCAGCCTATTCATCCCCCCCTTTTTCTTTAGCTTTTAAGAAAAAATCCCAATGCTAGATTAGGAGCAAAACCAAAAAAAGCAGATGCTATACGTCGTCACAGATTCTTTCGTACTATCGATTGGAAGGATTTACTGGACAGAAAAGTAACACCACCTATTGTACCCATCATCGTAAGTTCAAAATAATCTCATGTCTATCCCCATCAAACCCTCTCATCCTTTTTCTTGTATTTTCTTAGACTGACCCTGAATCAGCTGAGGTAAGCAAATGATACGACAAAGAAGAGGAAGGGGAGAGAAAGAGAAATAACCGGTTTTACATAGAACTTTGATCCTACATTCACACAAGAAGGACTGACAGCTTCTTCACCTCCATCGGATGATTTACAGCACGTCAATAGTCACTTCTTGAATTTTAGTTTTGTAAATAGTCATGTACATATTTAGAAGAAAATACTTTTTATACAAAAATGAATAAAAACAAAAGAGGACACTAAATGAAACACGCTTCGGATGGCAAACCAAAAATTCATTAAACTTGTGAGAATAATGTTCATCGCTGGTCGGTGGATGGTTGTGAGATACCTTGGATTGATTCAAACAGTGAAAGTCATGTCATAGGATGGTTGATGGCAAGCGTTTCCCAGTCAAAAAGTCAATGCCATGCTACACTGAAGAAGTAAAAAAAAAAAAAAAAAAAAAAAAAAAAAAAAAAATTCTATTGAGAATAGAATAGAATTGCACACGTCTTTCTGATCTTTGAAAATCAAATAGTATTATCTTTATAAAGATGACAGGTTATGCTCAAGTGATTTTTTAATAAAGAAAAACAGCATGTAAGCCCATCGTTTCTTTTGAACTGACTACCTCTTATTCTGGGTGCATTCATCCATCGATCTACCCACAAAACACGTCATCGTACAGTTTAAGTAGGAGCCAAAAAAAAAAAAAAAAAATCGTGAGGTTTTGATAGCTGCATCAAGAATTTCTTTCCCCCCCAAAAAAAATAATTTTTTTCTTTCTTTCTTCCACTGTGCAAGCGCGCCTTTTTTTTTTTTTTTTTTTAAATCAATTTGTATGGAAGAGTCAAGTACAAGACAAAGCTCCAAGTTATCATTAGGCTCTTCACCTTCCGTGTTGAGTGAAGGCGATGATGACCCATTAGAACTCGATGCCACTTTATCAGCTCTAGAAGACGACGACGATGACCTGTCTGCTCTCAACAGTATCTTACAGACCGGTTCACCCGGTTCACTGTCTAATGAAGAAGTGTTGGATGACGATTTACAGTCGGATAATTCCTCACTTTCCTCTGCACCGGACGATTTCCCACTCTCCCGGTCAGCTTCTCCTGAAGCACCCGAGGAAGTCAGCAGGAAACGAAAAGGTGAGCAACCAGATCAAGCTCCTTCGAAACGGTCAAAGGCAGAAGAGAGTGTCGAGGGACAGGAAGAGAAAGAAGATGGTTCTGAGACGGATAGTAAAGATGAATTGAAAGAAGAAAAGAAGGAGATACCAGAAAGAAAAGAAGAAGAGGTTGAAAAGGAAAAAGAGGATGAAAAAAAAGTGAGTATGGATCTTCAAGAAGAAAAAGAAGAAGAAAAGATGGATAGTGAAATAGCAGGTAAATGAGAAAAGAAGAGAATGATTTAAAAGCTAAACAGGATGAATAGAGAATGATGAGGATTATCAACAAAGACATAAAGAAGCACTTGATGCACTGACTCATATTGAACTTGAATTTGCCAGATTAAGAGACAAGTAAGAAGAACAAGAGGGGGATGAGGAGGGTATTGATAGTTTTGCTTGTTAGAATGTATCAAGAGAAAATGTCTGAATTAAATGATGAAGCATTGATGATTGCAAATGGTACACATCCAGAGTTAGTGTCATTAATGGCAGAAATAGAAGAAAAGAAGGGAAAGAGGATCAGTAGTGCAGAAGCATGGCGTGAGCATCAATATGCCAATTTTAAGAAACAGTACGAAGGATTTGAATATCAAGCAAATATACATTTTATGGCAAGTTTCCCCTTTTAAACACAATCGATTCATCCTGACCCTTCTCTCTTTAGTCACAGAAAAACGCGTTAAGACGTGATTTGTTGAGTGACATTCATCATAAAAAGTGGAGTATGGAAAATGAACGCAAGAAACTGAATGAGGTGTCAACAGGTAAATTGCTTGTTCAAAAAAAAAAAGACGCGTCGATTGACCTTGTTATAGATCGCTTGTTGTTATTCCCTGATGGAAGAGAGATGATGTTGCATAAAAGAGAATTAAAAGAAGAAACGAGTGAATTGAGTGAGATGAAGGAAACCATCGGATTTCCTATGGCACCTAACCCAAAAGGACTTAATTCACAAGACATTGATGAAGACTTGAGATTATTGGGTATTCATCATTCATAACAATCACAACCCCATTTAAACTTATACCCCCACTCTCTCTTTCTCTTTCTCTCTCTCTCTTTTTTTTTTATTGCCTGCCGTCACCTTTTGTATCATATTATTTTGTCATTAGAATTATTACACGTGCAAGCATTAAATAATAATAAATCTTTTTTTTTTTTTATTTTATTTTATCTTTTCTTCTTCTTTATTGAATGACAGAAAGTTCAAGTCATTTTTTACTTTCTTTATCCAAGGATGTATCGATGGAGAATGATACGTTCTCAAAAGATTTGCTTTGTCAATTTGATAAAAAAAGATCTGAACTTCAGTTTGAATTAGGCTTATTAGCAAAGGCAAGTGAAACGTGTTGTACACAATTTGAGCCATTAAACATGCCGATAGGCACCTTCTTCATTAGAACAATTGACAAAAGAACCAAACCAACACACCTCCTCTTTAAAGAACCTATTCAATAAATCTTCTGCTTTCATAAAGTCAAAGTTCGAATCATTCAGAAATCTTGCCTCCACCGAACCCTCAGCCAAGAAGGTCATGATGAAAACAACCATTCATTTCGAACCACGACCGCACACATCACTCACGCCTTTACCGTTCATGCCCCCCACCATCACGCACTATCCACCAAAGCCACTTGTTTATTCACCCATCGAACCCCTTCAACCACCATCCAACAAGCACTTATTTCACCGTCTATCCATGCCACTCATGAAAGCATACAATCATCACTCCTCTGATCATCGATTCATTCGCAGAAGAAAGTCTGAACCAGAAAACAAGACCAAAAAGTAACTATTTTTCATTTCAATTTATAATAAAAAAACAAAAAAAAAACAAATTTTTTTTTTGTTTGCCAAAAATTGACCAGTCAACAAGTACAGTTCACTGGTACCAAATAATGTAATTTGGGGTTCGGCAGTTACTCATCAGTTAGGACCTCACTTGAGTAAGCAGTTCCCCTTGAAAAGGACAAGGAAAAAAAAAAAAAGAACAGAAAAGAAAAAAAAAGTTTTTATGCGCGGTAGTATGTGACTCGTAATAATAGAAAGCCAGATACATTTCCACTGCTATGATTGGGTATAATTTGAAAGCCTAGAGTCAGTATGGCAATCATCATGTGCCACAAGTCACTTTCTCTGCTTGAACCAGACCCTCTCCTTTCCAGAGAGAGTTTAAGCACGTTCTAAATGAGATTGATCGTTCAGGAGTGGTGATAGGCCATGATGTGATCAAAAGCAAGTTGCCTTGATATCTTTTAGCACTGTACTAGACAGTCGATAGATGATTGAATCACCTATTTTATGAAATGACCCACCTCTTGTTCAACTGGGCTTCTCATTTCAGCCAAGACTATCAGAGGAATCAAAGGGTTCAAGTAAAGTTCAGAACGGAGTGGTCTATCAAGATGGATTTCCTTTGAATGACAAGACATGCCTGTTTGAAAGATGAAGAATTTGCCTTGCTATATCTGATTGAACAAAAAGCAAATGAAAGGTACCCTACATACCTGACAGTGAAATCGTTTTACAATTGAATTTTTTTTTCTTCTGAAATGTCTTTCAGAAAGGCTTCTTTGATCACATTCCTCAACATCAGGTCAGTGTACGCCATGAAGGAGTATTGAATTCTATCTTTTATGTGAAAAACAAAATTTGAGAAAAAAAAATTTTTTTATGGTGATCCACAGGCTCTATTCACGCAAATAATCACACGCTTGCTTTGTCGATCCACAATGCGTCTTTCATTTTGGTTTTGTGTCTGATCCATAAAAGGCAAATAAATTCAATTGTCTTTCAAGCCCAGTGAAAGATCACCCCCAAGTCTTCAGTAGCCATCACCTTGGATACCCTTACGGATGGGTGTGGATGATAGAAAAGAGAGAGGTTCAATGAAACAATAAATGATTCACAGCGGGTGTTGTATTCAGCCAAGATGATTTAAATCAAATTAATACAAGTAGGTTCAACACTTGAAAATCGTTTCATGTGCTTCATTTATCAAAATTGCACAGACTTCCTTTTTCGGAATATTTATAATTGTGAAAAAAAAAAGAAAAAATAATGTTACATTTTTTTTTTTTCTTCTTCCTCATTTCTTTCTTATTTTTTATCTATTTTTTTTCTTTTTTTTTTTTGTTGTTGTTGTTTGTTAAACAATGGGTTGTTGTAATTCGATACCACATCGAGAAGAAAATACTCGATCGACAAGTAAGAATGATGATAAAAAGGATATATTTTTCCTAAATCCATTCTATAGTCAATAACAATGTCATTCGAGAACAGTCAACGATAGAGGACGTAAACATTAAAAAACCAGAGGCAGCAGTGACATCTTCCTTGACTTCAACTGAAAATGCAGAGAAAAAGGAACCTTATGGTTCACCACAGCCATTACCATCACCACCACCCTCCAGCGGAAATCCTTATCCAATCCTGGTTCGACTTTCGAGTGATGGACAAGACATCACGATCCAATTGCCTACCGAACCACCTTACCTTTCTGTCGCTGCACTCAAACAGCAACTGCTGCTCTACACCACTGCGAGTAACATCAAATTAATTTATCTCGGACGTATCCTCTCTGATCAATACCTGATCGCACCCACCGGTAGTCCCATCACACCCAAAAATCATAAAACAACCATTATTCAAATACAAAAAGAATGTGTCTTACAGGCCATGGTTTCTAAAGTGCCGTGAATTATTTTGTATTATTTATTTTAATATTTCATGGAAATCGTCTGGAACTAATTTTCCAATCTTAAATCCTTGCTATATTCTTGTATTTTTCTCTTCTTCTTTTTTATATACTTGTTCATCATATAAAAATGAATCTCTCTCTCTCTCTTCACACACACACACACATGCAGGGGATGATTTATAGCCAATGTGCATTTGAGATCAAACTTCAAATTTTTTTTTTTTCCTATTTGCATAAAGAAGACATCCAATCTCTGATATGCATTCATCTTTATGATCATCCAACACGTTTCATGCCCTTACCACCATACAAGAGTCCTCACCAGACTTAGTGACTAGCTTTCTCTCTCTCTCTCTCTTTGTGAACCATGTTCTGATCTTTCTACCTCTTTCCTCTTTAGATCCACTCACCACCCTTTTTATACCACAGTCCCTTTTAAAGAGGGTTGATTGGCATGGATCTAAAAGAGGCTTTAGAATGGAATCCTTTTCAATTCCCTAAACAGTTTACAGAAGAAAAAAAAATGCTTCGCAGCAACAGATTCACTCCCGATGTTAAATATTCGGGAATTATTTTAATCAACCCACTTTTTCACAGAAAAAAAAAAAAAAAAAAAAAAAAAAATAAGCTCATGAAAACATCGATTCTTAACATCCAGTACTAAACAATCTTGTAATATTTAAAAAGGAGGGGGAAATCAAGGCATTGCATGATTGAGATAGTTACAGATTTCAACCAAAAAGTCATTTTATTAGTTTCTCTTTTTTTTTTCTTTTGGCGCTATTTAATTATTATTCTTTATCCTCTTCCATATATTCTGGATTCTTTCTTAACAACACAACACCTTCCAAAACTGGTGCTAAAGACAAGTCTATTCAATCGAGTTAGTATTGTTTAAAAGAGTAACAGCCAACTTACATTCTTCTGTTGCCAATTCAGCACGTTCAGAGTGAGCAAGTAAAACAGGTGTAGAATGTGTTTGGAAACCGGTAATCGTCTTTGGTCGACCAGCTTGACCAACCACATCCACTGCTTGACCTACACGAACAGTGGTTGGTAAATTTTCAAGGGATTCATCAAATGTAATCAAGAATCGAGGATACATGGCTGTGACAAGTGAATATAACAAGTAGTGGTATCTTCCAAAGATGACTACATGAAAAAGGTCTGAGTATCTTTGCATGACGAACTATAAACACTTACATGTCTTGTGATCTGTAAAGGCAATGATGGTTGTCAACAAACCGGCAAGGGCAACAGGAGACATGATTTGACGATCCGTGTGGAAGGGATTCAATGTCATAGTACCTTTAGCCATATGTAAAAGACCTTGTGCAATACGAACCATAAATAAGCTGGAGGCATCCTTATGATAGAAACTGGCCAATTGTCTCAACATTTGAGCAAGACGAGCATTGTTTGTTCCTGCACCAACAAGACCCATAGCAAAGATGGCACTAATAGCTACTTCGCTGTCATTGTCGTGTGAATATTTACTGAGTGTATCGAGAATGGTTACTTGAGGATTAGATGCACATAAAAGACCATAGACTAAAGGAACTGTCTTTCTAATCACAGGCTCACCATAATGCATCTATCATCCATCATCAGCATATCATTTTTACTATTTTTTTTATATTACCAAATGGTTAAAGGTACGCAAGGACATTTCAGAACCCACTTCTTCACCCATAGCAATCAATGCAACACCCAGGGTAGCAAACCCTTGGAATGTATCATCTTCTGTTTCTTTGTCCAAGTGATCATTACACATATGAAGCATTTTTTGTACCTTAAGTACATTGCCAGTACCAGCATAGGACAAGGCTTCAACTAATACCTCGGCTTGTTTACCCAGAGGATGTTCAATAGCTTTCAAGGTTTCAAGAGTAGCCTCTGATGCATCTTGTTTACCAAGGTACAACAAACTAAGACCCAAAGCCATGAAACGGGACCAAGATTCCTTGAGATATTGGTCTTCACGCTCCATCATGGTTTGTAATATAGTGCTTGTAATATCACCATCACAAGATCCTACAAAGACGATACCCAAAGATAAAGCTGCCATCGAAGAGAGTTCCATAGATAATGCCGTGTCAGAAATAATAGGCAAAAGCAAATCAGCAACCTCAGTACGAGCTGATCCAGCATAAGCAAGGCCAAGACTATCAAAACGCATCAATACACACCATCGCTTTTTTTTTTTTTTTTTTTTTTTTTTTTTACCCAAAAACAGCAGCTTGTTTAATAGCAACACTACCACTTTCCAAATGCTCAGATAATAAAGCTAAAGCAGGGTCACTTTCCTCGCGTACACCTGTGTTCAAAATACCAATAGCAAGCAAGGCACCAGCCTTAATATTGTCATCTGTTGAATAAGTGTATCGATCGATTGTACTCAAACCGGCTTCAACATCCCAAAGTGAAATAAGACCTAAAGAGGCGGTAGCACTGGTCATCGCATGTTCCTTATTCTTATATATCCAAGCTGAATCATTTTCATCTTCCGCTTCCATCAACTTATCCTTACAGAAAGCCGCATTGACAAAAGCGTTGACAAAGGTGGATGACAAGTTGTTGCGAGCAGAATCAATATTGCTGCTGAATGCAGTTCCTAAATAAAATTGTTGGATTATTTCCAGCTTTTGAGCAACACACATGCTTACTGTGATTTTCCAAGTGACTCTTGTAAATATCTTCGGGTATTTTGGGCTCCATCACATCCAATTCACGAGCAAGAGCAAGAAAGTATTTTGAAAGGTTTGTATTGTTAATGCATGCATTAAGATCTGAATCTTCTGTTTCGATATGAATTTGTTGACGTGCAAGTTGGAAAGCCATTTGCTTTTTCATCAAACTAGACATGCTCATCAGATCCTATTCTTGTGTATAAAGAAAACAAACTTACGGATCAGGACATTGTTCAAAATCTTCTTTAATAAGATCCATACTGCCAATACGAATAGCTAAATTAAGTGCTTGAGCATATTTTTCTTGTTGACGATAGATGGCTCTTGCAGTTTTAAGAAACTCGAGATCATCAGGAGGAGCCAACAAGTTAACACAGCTAATGTTCATATGAGCTCATACTGTTTTCTCTCTCCAGCTGATTTTTCTTACCTAACCATGTAGAGACAAACACGTTCATATGTGTTTTTATCAACAAATTGAACCAATTGATCAATTGACTCAACTTCAAGTAAGAGATCAACAGCATCTGCTTCAGCATTGTGTTTCAAAAAGAAGGGAACGATTTCCAAAGCCAAATCGATCAGTTCCTTCGTAGACTGGTCACTTTCCAAACGCGCTTGGTATTCCTGCATGATTTCGCTTGACAAGTGTCTAACGTATTCGTGGCCCCAAGAGCCAATGTCTTCATCCGTAGAGCCTACAAATCTATATTTCAATGTCTCCTGTTGTCCTTCTTCACCATAACTCATCGAAAGTACTGACAAGATATCAGCAAAGAGCTTCTTGTCGGCAGATTCTGACCAAGATGCGTGAAGTTGCTTGAGTGAAGGATAGAATTTGCCGAGGAACTTTAAAGGTTTAGGAACCGAGGTCATGGAGCTGGTAGACGTGCGAATGGCGGTACGTAAATGTTCAAGTGCAGGACGGTGAAGGTCTTTGTTTTCATCCTTTTTTTTGAATTCGTAAGCTCCTCTTTTGATGTATGTCCCTCTTTTTTTATTACCTGTAATCTTTCAACCATAAGTTCCAATTCAGCCTTTAACTGTTGATCTTCTTCAGACTAAAGTATACATGTCATCAACCTGAAATACTTTTATACATTTTACAAAGTTACCAGCTCCTCTTCTTGCTCTTTTTTGTCATTCTTGTTTTTTTTATCTTCGACCTTGGGTGTTACTGTTTCTTCCTTTTTCTCGTTGACCATAATAAACTCTAGTTGATTAAAAAAAAAAAAAGAAAAAAGAAAATTATACTGTTTGCGCGACTCTTAAAATGATTTGGAACGCGCAAGCTTTTTTCGATACACTTAAATCATCCCAAAGCGATGACGTATTGAAATAATTCAAAGGCCGAACACATTGCTTTTTTCTGTGTGCTCTTTCTTGGAAACAACACGCAATGGGATTCCCATATAAATCAACCCGCTTTTCTCTTTCTTTTGCAAAGAATATTCTAATAACCTTGAGAAACAAAAACTTTAGCTCTCAAAAAGCCATTTCGAAGAAAATCAGAATATTTTATGTTGTTTTGTAGAATCTCTCGATGACTTAACAATTTCTTGTTATATTTTAGAATGAAGAAAGCATATCATCTTTTGCATTTTCTTTATACTGCTTTATTCTTTTTTGAAAAAGAAGACAAGTTAGCTACCAAATAACAATCGATTTCCAGTGTAGAAACGTTTTAAAATGTCGAATTCTTTTTTTTTTTTACTATCTTTTGGGTATTCTATTCTTAAATGCTCAAAAAGAGCTCTTTTTAGACATTTCCCTTCACTTGGCAGCAGTACCTTCACTGAGGCTCGCTCTCCAGCTGCAACAATCACTGGTATACCTTATATATCCACCTTCTTTAGGTGATCATTCTCTTCAACGTGTGTTCTATCATTAGGATCATTGGGAATCATCAGAAGAAAAAAGTATGTTTTCCCTCTTTTATATCTTACGTTCCTGAGTCGCAATTGTGGGGCATATTAGCGGACACCTTACACCACCTGTTCCTCTGGGATGTGGTCCGCATCAAGGTGATCCTATTAGTTCTCTCCTTTTTAACCCAGCAATTGATCCTTTAATAAAAGCAGTTGATGCTTCAACACAAATACGCGGCTTTCGCCCTCCAATCTTGTCCTTATCAAACATTCGACAGCTCTTCTGTGGTCCGCCTCCACCGCGCTCACTTAAGGCTCTTGCATATGTTGATGATCCAATATCTATAGAAAGTCGCTCCCAAAAATTTTGTGCTCTGAACAACACTTTCATTCTATAGCCTTAACAGAATATCTCATTTATAAAGGAGGCATTCATAGACGAACTACTTAATACGCTATATGATCAGGGATTTGCTTTCAATGTCAATACATCAGTATCACGATAATAATCATTTGTCTCGAAGACGTAGTGTAAATGTGTTGGACGCATTAATTGGCTTGATGCAGCCGACGAGAGAAACAGACTATGTCAAAGCAAAGAATTTTATTAGGATGAGCAGAGTTGTAATGGTTCTTTCTCCCTTATAATTTATGCCTATTAACTTTTTTTTTTTTGCATTTTTAGTTCAGATATTCCACAAATATCCAATGAAGAATCTACGAGTATAAGCAAAACCAAATTGTGGAGTCAGTATTTTGATTGTCTTTCGTCAATCAACGCAACATGATGCTTTGTTAGACAAGCAGAGCGATTAATGATTTTACTTCAGCACGATCAGATGCAGTAATATTAAAACTGGATCAACTTGGCTATGGCAGTAGCCTCGGCCATGGAGAAGTCAAAGCAGCGCAAGCAACTTGTGACAAAGCATCCTTGTGAGTAAACTTCAAAAGGAGTAGATAGGGGTTGTCTTCAAAGCGGTTACCTCCACTCAATTTAATTGCAAGTCCAAATAGAACACACAAGCATCATTATTCTCGATCCGAGAAAAGGTACACCAAACCTTATCATGCAGCATAAAAAGTATTTCAGAACTTTTTATTTTTCTCACAAAACCTAGTTTGCTTTTACTTTGTTTACAAAAACACTATAATAAAGAACAAGAATTCAACAAGACCAAGATTTAGGATAATTCCATTTAATAATATATAAGACATGTAGCTGACAAAATATTCTATGTACTATGTGTTGAATGTTTATTCATTATATCTAACCCCAATCGCCAGCCGGCTTTGGTAAGGTATACATACTAAATAAGTCTATATCTCTATCTAATCACATTATTAAATATTAATAACGCTGGATTATTATTTTATGATCATCCCTGATTTAAGTTTCAACTTGTATCTATAAAGTAATATATAGCATATCATAATAGTGATACGGAATATTAATTCCAAAGAAGATGGATTAAATCACCTGTATATATAAAGGAAATTATTATTGTCAGTGAATAGATATCTCTGTAAAGATACAGAATGTGTCTCTTTGCAAGCAATTGATTATGTTAAAAATATGAATTCGAATTGCCTATAGGCGCTTAATCAAAGAGAGGACTTAAGACAAAGCTCAAAGAAAGAGGTAGGCGAAAGAGAATGAAACTTATTTAAGCAAGTTCTTTATTGAAGGTATATCCTATGCAATTTATATCAAAATGATATTCTTTTTCTATGATCTCCCTCAGCAGAAAGCAATTGGTAGCATCTCAAGTTCAGGCATTGATCCAAGCGAACAAACAGAACCTTCAGATTACAACTTGATTATTTTTTAAAAAAACAAATTTACAAAAAAAAAGCGCCATTTATTTCTTATGGTAGAATTGTATCCTTTGATATCCTTTTAATTGTAGGTCATGTCTACTACAGTTGCGGATGCCTCCACTTCCCATCTCAAATATGGTTACAGACTCTCTAAGCCCTTCATTGTGGGGCACGAATGTCAAATCAGACCTTGCAGAAGGGCAATCTATTTAACCCATCCGACAATATACCGAATAATTTGATAATGACAGATTGGCAGAATATGCCTTACTAAAAGAAATACTCGAGGGTTTGGACGAGCCTTGCAGCAAAGAACTCGGGACAAATATCCACAATGTTACAAGAAAGGCTTACTTGGTGAAACAAAGACTTGCTTTTTATATTGCTACCTTCTTGATTTTGACACCAAACATCAATACATTAGGAATAAAGCAGCTTATTTTAATTTTGTCAAAGAAACCTTGAACACTGGACACTGCAGTCAACACATGGAAAATCTATTTATAAATACAATGATAACATCTATCCTTATTCAATAAATTATGTCTTCTGGATATGCAAGAACCAGTCATTATTTAATCGAGTAAACTATTTCATGTGTTGCTTTTAGTTTGAAGTTTTAATCTTTAGTTTTTAAAGTATTTTAAACAAGCAATATTTTAGACTTTGAATTACATTTTCAGACGCAATTCAATCATCTGTAAGACTTTTTTTTAAAATAAATGATATAATAAAGTATATGAAGCTTCTTTACGTATAAAGTAGTCATCACAGCATGAGTCAACAAAGACCATTGTATACTATACTCTCTTTTGAAATAAATAATTTATTTTTTTTAAAAAAAAACTCTAATCATGTTTAAGCCTGAAACAATTTTGAAAGAGATTCACCAAAATGAATACGACGAATTGCTTCTGAAAATAAGGGGGTGACATCAAACACCTTGATCTTTGGGTTACTCAAATGCTTTGCCTGTGGTGTTGAATTACTCACAATCAACTCATCAATCGCGCTTTGGTTGATGTGACTGATGGCATCGGCTGAAAGGACAGCATGGCTCACGATGGCATAAATCTTTTGAGCTCCTTTTTCTTTGAGTAAACGAGCTGCCTTGGTGATGGTGTAGGATGTGTCCGTGATGTCATCAATCAGAATACAATTACGGCCTCGGACATCGCCCACGAGCATGGACTCCTTCTTTTGAGACTGTTGCGCCTTGGTGCGTTCTTTATGGACCAGAGCGAAATCCATGCAAAGTTTCTCTGCGATCGATGTTCCTCTATTCTCTGTGTGTGAGTTGACTTGCTCGATCAACAATAAAAGCAGTCTTTACCTTTTGGCTCCTCCAGCATCAGGTGAAACGATAACAGCAGTTTGATAATCTGGAATACTAAGCCTTATGTAATTGATGGTTGTGAATATGCTTGTCAGGTTATCCACAGGACAATCAAAGAAACCTGGATACTTTTGTAAACAGTTTCAATCGACATGCTTTACATTAAATTGTAATCTTATACCTGTGCATCATGCAAATCCATCGTAATGACATGGTCGGCACCTATCACTTGAATCAGCATTTATAAACGTAAAAAAAGACATCGCACATACCAGCGCAAGTCAATAGATCAGCAATCAAAACGCCGGGACGAGCAAGCCACTCACGGTAAGGCGCCTTATTTTCTTGCTGCTCTTGCTGTTGTGCAAGCGCCTCTTGACCCAATTTTCGCATCAATTGTTTTGATACATCATCTACTTTGTTGGGCTGATTGGGTTCGTATTGTGGTGTTTGAGGTGGCAAGAATGTCAGTGGTGCCCCAGAGTGTTTGAAGGGCACGTCAGGTTGTCTTGAATAAGGAAAATAAGGAATAACGGCTGTGATTCGCTTTGCAGAAGCTACTTTACAAGCGCTGATCATCAAAAGTAGCTCAATAAAGTGGTCATTGACATTGCCACTGGCACTTTGTATAATATAGACATCTTGTTGACGTACTGATTCTTTGATTTCGATGCTTGTTTCGTTATTTGAGAATTTACCCAAGCGAGTTTTACCAGGTGAGATACCGAGTCTCTCACAGACTTTTTCGGTGAATTCAGGGTGTGAAGAGCCTCCGAGGATAACCAAGTTACGCATAAGTGATAAAAGATATAAAAAAAAATAGATAAAAAATTGAAAGCAATCTTGACTAACAATCAGATCAAAAAAGTCACAACTTTTGACCAATGAAATAATATTTTATTTTGTATGCATTTGTGTAAAGCATTTCTTTTTTTCCCTTTAAACATGTCAGATTCTACTTTTGAAGCACTTTCTAATATTCCCGGTCATATTTCTTCTTTTTCAGCTTCCCTTAAAGATGCAAGTGTCATTCAGGTAGATTGAAATCTTTAGCTAAACATAGCGATTAAATAGCTTTAAAAGTCAAATGGTACTTCAGAAGTAGACAGAGTAGCCAAAGTAGCTTACCATTTATTGACTAATGGTATATCTATTGCTAAATCAACCTCATCTATTCAGCAAGATAAACTTAAATGCATTACAGGTAATTAATACACAAGATAGTAATAGAAACTAAATAATTTTCAGTGACATTTCCTTCACAATACCATGCATTCACATTATCCAATGATACCATTTATGGAATTGAAAGAAAGACCACTTCACCTCAATAAAACTGTGTGATTGCGCATGTGTTAAAATACCGCTTACAATAATGATATCATACATTTGTACCTTTTTCTTTTCTTTATCATGTCAACATTAGAGACTTTTTCTAATCGATTCCTTCGTGTCGGCAGACATCCTTTTAAGTTGTGTGGAAATAAAGCTTGCTGTCATACTGATTCATCTCTTTATTCCCAATGCTGGCCACTGATCTTTCTCTTTTCAGCTTTAACAGACTATCCGATGCCTTTACCCAAAGACCGAAAACCAGGACAGCATAGGGATTGGGGATGGTTGCCTGTGATGATTGTGAGTGGTTTTATGGCATTTATTTATTATGGTTATTTGGATAGAATAGTACGTAAAGTATGTCTACATCTGTTGTCTTCTTTATAGCTCATGCTGTATAGTTGTATTACTCTGGAAATTAAATCAAAAGGCAGCAAGTGTTGGTTATCTTGTACCATTTCATGTACTCATTCTATTGTTTATCATCACGTATGCAAGAGTTGTTTCACAGCCTCCTGGATATGTAAAGGTATTATCCCATGCTTCCTTCATCTCTATAGACTCGCTGACGTTTGTTTCTAGGGTGGTTTGGCAGGACAAAGCACAATAGACCCACCAGACTGTATCCTTGGTGATCCAGTATGGTGCGAGAATTGTCAGTTGTGGAAACCAGATCGTGCTCATCACTGCCGTGCCTGTAATGCTTGTGTTTTAAGAATGGATCAGTAAAATAAAATAAAAAAATATTATCATCCTCCTTTGTTTACTTATATCTTTATAGTCATTGTCCTTGGTATAAGTTATATATAAAAAAAAAAGAACCGAATTATCTCTGAACATTCTGTTAGGATGAATGGTTGTATTGGTATTGCCAATTATCGCTTTTATATTCAACTCTTGTGTTATGTGAGCTTATTGGCTACTTGGATATTTGTTACTTGTTTAATCGCATTCATTCAATATCATGGCTTGGTAAACATAAAATGCTTCATACCATTCACTTACTTAAAATATACAGTCTACATTTGATAATATAGCATTAGCCATATTAATAATGCAAGTATCTAACTGTACTCCATCTATTATACACATATTGACAATCAAAACATGTTATTATAGTTCAGGTGTATTTACAGTAGTGATCGGTAGCTTTACTCTATCTCATCTATGGCTTGTATTGATTAACCGAACCACAATTGAAAACTCTCAATTTCAAAAATGGAATAAAAATAAAAAGAATGGATTGATAAAAGCATTTACAGAAAGTGGGAAAAATGTATTTAATCAAGGTTGGAAAGAGAATTGGAAAGAGACGATGGGCCAACGTCCATTGCTATGGTTTGGTAAATATCGATAAAGCTTGTTCTTCCTTTTGTAACATGTATAATAATTTATACTAGTGCCTCTTCAATCAAAAGAAATGAATGATGGAGTTCATTATGGAGTGAATAGAGAAGTATTAGAAGAATACCAAAATGAAGATCAATCTAGAAGAATGAATAAATAATAAGAATAATAGAATCCATTTCATACAAGTCCCTTCTTTTTTTTTAATAAGTAAAACCAGAAACCAATGTATTCACATTCTTTTGGGGATCATCAGAGTCACTATTACTCACATACAACTTTCTTTTGAGCAACCTGAAAAACTAAAGTTGTTTATGCAAAAACTACTATTTTTTTTTGGCTGTAAAAAAACATCGTCCCATAATCTTGTCATTGAATCATAATCCAATCAGATCAATGACTGATGACACAACATGTCATATCTTATTTGTCTATCGGAGTTTATAACTCTATAAAAATAGGCTTGTCAAAATGGGTCACATCAACTCTTTTTTCATCTCATTCATATTATGGCAGCAGAACAAGAAGCCACTCGTCCTCGTACTGGATCATTCACTCAAACTAAACCCAAGGTGCTTAGACCTTTCAATACAGCTGAAGTCAAGGTTTTATTATTAGAAAACGTGAATGTAACTGCTGTAGAAGCATTTAAAAAGCAAGGATATCAGGTTTGTTGGTTTTTTTTTTTGAACAGCAAGAATGAAATGGTAGACTAAACAAAGGAATAGGTCGAGACGTTTACCAAGGCTTTGGTTGGAGATGAACTCATTGAAAAAATTAAAGATGTTCATGTGATTGGTATTCGTAGCAAGACAAAACTGACAAAGGCCGTGTTAGACGAAGCCAAGAACTTGATGGCCATTGGATGTTTCTGTATCGGTACAAATCAAGTCGATCTTCAACATGCTGCCAAGAAAGGTGTAAAGTATTGACCTCTTTTTGCTCAACCTCTTACTCACCTCAATCTCTAGGTTGCTGTGTTCAACTCCCCCTTTAGTAACTCAAGATCCGTAGCCGAATTGGTCATTGGAGAAGTCATCACACTCGCCCGTCAATTAGGAGATCGTAATATTGAGATGCACCAAGGTGTTTGGAACAAGTTATCAAAGAATTGTTTTGAAATTCGACACAAGACCTTGGGTATTGTCGGATACGGACATATTGGTTCCCAACTCTCTGTGTTGGCTGAAGCCATGGGTATGACCGTGTACTTTTATGATGTCTTGCAAATCATGCCTCTCGGTCAAGCCAAATCGGTTGATTCCCTTGATGAACTCTTGGCCATTGCAGATTTCGTCTCACTTCACGTACCAGAGACAGAAGAGACAAAGAACATGATAGGTGAGCGTGAGTTGAACATGATGAAGCCCGGTTCCTACCTCTTGAACAATGCTCGTGGTACTGTCGTTCAAATCCCTGCCCTTGCCAAAGCCTTACACTCTGGTCATCTCGCAGGTGCTGCCATCGATGTTTACCCTAAAGAGCCTGCCGCAAACGGTCCCAATTTTAATGAATATCCCGACCTGTTGACCGCCAAGAACTTGATCATGACTCCTCATATTGGTGGATCGACTGAAGAAGCTCAAAGTATGATTGGTGTTGAGGTTTCGACTGCACTGATCAAGTTTATTAACGAAGGTGGTTCCCTGGGTGCTGTCAATTTCCCAGAGATCGATTTACGTGCCATCTCTCAAGATGATAAAGACACCGTTCGTGTTCTTTACATTCACCGCAATATCCCTGGTGTTCTTAAGGTAAATAAGCTCACTAACATCTATAGGAAACCTATATACTCATATGACACGTAGGCTATCAATGAAATCTTGGCTGATCATAACGTTGAAAAGCAATACTCTGATTCTAAAGGAGATGTTGCTTATGTGATGGCAGATATTTCAAACGTCACTCCAGAACATTTGGAATCTCTTTACAATGCTATCGTTGCTACGCCTGCCAATATTAAAACTCGTGTGCTTTACTAAGTACTATTTGTGTATAGGAAATAATTATAATAAAGACTAGATTTGTATACAGTATTCGATGCCAATCCGCATTTTTTTTTTTAAAAAAAACAAGCTGTAATCATTCAAACCCAGTAGATTAAGAGAAAGAAAGGGAACCTGCGGCTGTTTAAGAATTGCCTTTGCTTCTTGAAATATAAACAAAGGCCAAACAATTCTGAAAGAACACTAGCATACAAATCTACATGAACGCAGTGCTATCAGCAAACCAAAAAAAAAAAAAAAAAAAAAAAAAATAGCATCTTTTTTAGAACCAAGCGTGCTATTCAAAGAGATGCATCAGCAATGAAATAAGCTTGTGAGTGTTGGAGCTGGGAGCTCGGCTGATGTCTCGTAAGCAGTGTTGTCAAAGCAGATCAAGAGCGTGAAAAAAAAAAGTTTGTGAGAAGTTAGCTGTATTGACCTATGCAAAAGACCAAATATGAGTTTTAAATGTGCACAGAATGCATGTCGACAGTACGTTTTGAAGCGGGTTGTTTTTGTGATCACAACGGATAGAGACCAAAGGACATGCTATCAGCCATTCATCCATTTAGTTTGGGATTTGCAGTCACATGAGGGAATTTTGTCTACCTATCGAACCTAACACTGTAACTCGTTCAAAACAAAGGAACATATGCTTTCATAAATTCATTCGAGAGGGGCTTGAGCAACACGCTGACGTGTCTCAAAAGTTCAGCCCAACATTCCAGACTTGTCTTTTGGAAAAAGGTATACCTTGTACTTCATTTCGAAATAAACGTAAAACAATAAAAACAGGCTGGAATGGTAACTAAAGCTATGGCAAAAGTCAATTGTCCGATCAGGAAGACCTCTCAGCAGCAGCAACCTGTTGTACTATCCAATCTGCAACTTCTAAGGGAGAATTCTAAATGAATTCCGATTTGTTCTTGCTCAGCAAACAAATTGACGGACATGAGGCCGTCCATGGTAACACGAAAGCATCCTTATACCATCGGTAAAAAGAACAAATGAGGAAAGACCTGCGGCTCTGGTGACGAACATGAAAGGGAATACAAAAGGATTGAAAAGAAGGTGTTTGGATGCTTACCTTTTCTGTTGAAAATGATGTATGCCATGACCTAGTTTACTTGCAATGCTTTGATCACAGCCAAAATTGCCTAGTGTCTGTTTGAAAGACAGGCTATAGATCAAGCATGACAGTTGGATGGTCAAACTACAGTTGACATGATGCTTGGTTTAATCCTTTTGAAGCTTATGCGACGTATTTTTAAGCTATAGAAATAGCATGAACTCCACCGCGGCTCTATCTCTCGTTGCTACAGCGACCAGCAGCAGTGTTTAGATGTTTTGTGTACATGCTTTTTTCTTTCGACTCGCAATACTTTCTGAACCGGTCCTTGCATATCTCGAGCCCTACAAGGCTCAGATTGAAGACGGGTAGCTAATCATCCTTATATGGAGCAGGTTCCCTCCTTTTTTTCTGTCAGTCTATTGGCTTGCTGATTTGCTCGTCAGGAGATTGCTTTAAACGTTTTGAGAGTAAATTGCTTGGCACAATTAGCTTTTGTACTCAATTAGGCTCAGTGTGAAATTATTCAAATAACAAAGGTTTGTACAAACTGAGGCAGGGCATGTCTCTCGATTTCAGCTGAATTCGACTCAAGTTTGGATGCAGCCGTAGGGATTTTTCATGCCATCATTTATTTTCAGTGTAATCTTATCTCTTTCTGACAGCAAGTATAATAACATCATTCACAGATGAGAGGTGGATAAGCCATCTAAATTTAAAGGGGTAATGATACCACAGAGACGAATGCTGTAGCCTCTTTCTTTTCCATCAGGGCTTGAATTGAGTTTAATCAAACCGCAGTTGGTACTATAAGCACTAAAAGAAGCTTTTTTTTTTTCATATGCTGAAATTAAAAATAGAAACAATGCATCGGCATCGCTCCTAATTTAGAAATTTCATGTGGCAAAAAAAAAAAAAAAAAGGCAGTGATGTAAGCTTTAAACAAGCCAAGAAATAGGAGAGAAAGAACAGGTTCAAAGGAGAAGGGAAAGGTGAATATAAAAATAAACCTTCTTTTTTCTGTCTTTTTCTTTTTCCTACAAACATGCCATTTTGGTTTTATACGCCACTTTATCTTCACTGTCGATGGAAAACAAGAAAGTATCGGATGATCGGCAATCGATATCGACTGATTCGTCAAATCGGCCGAGGCTCGACTGGATTAGTCTATCTTGCTATCGACATCAAGACACACACTCGTTGTGCTATCAAAGAGATTTGTAAACAAAAGAATCGTCAGGAATCAAGCATCTTGAAAGAATTGGGACCACACAAGAATATCATTGGATTCATCGAAGTCATCGAGGACTCGGGTTCCATCTATTTGGGTAAATTATGCATGCATACGCCACCGTATCTTACTCATCGTCTGAATAGTGATGGAAATGGCAAAGAAAGGCGCCATTATGGATATTGTGCCTCATTCCCTGACACAACCTTATTCAGACCATCAGTGCAAGCATTTGTTTAAACAATTAGTCAATGCTGTTTATCATTGTAAGTAGTGCAAAAAATAAATAAATAAATAAAACTGACAGCATCGAGTAGTACATCAACGTGGTATTATTCACGGAGACATTAAGCCTGAAAATATCCTTTTAACCAATCATCAAACAGTCAGGTTAATCGATTTTGGTAATGCCAGTCGAATCTCAGACCTGACAGCCAAGATAACAACAGGGTCTCCTGCTTTTATGGCACCCGAGTTACTAAAGAAAGGTAAAGAAAGTAAAATGAGGGAAATGAGTTCTCCCTAACCGAGTTCTATTTATAGTACCCCACTCCCCTACTTCTTCTGATATTTGGGCTTTGGGTGTGACACTGTATTGTTTAGCTTATGGCCATTTACCTTTTGAAAAATCAAGCTTTATTCAATTATATCAAGACATCCTCACTAAGCCGTAATGTAGCCTTTCTATTTATGATTTAATCCAATCTAACTTGTCTATTTAGTGTACCTCACTCACAAACAATAAACCCTCAATTAAAAGATTTGATCAATCAATTATTAGAAAAAGATCCAAACAAACGAATTACACTAGACAAAGTCAAACATCATCCATGGTTAATGACACCTTAAGCATTTCATTCTTTCCTTATTTATTGTTCCCCTCTTTCTACTCTTACCATTGGTTGCTGTTATATATTTATGCTCTACTTTATGTATCCATTTCCTATGTACCCTTGTTTTTTTTTTTTTTGTATTTTAAGCGTGTACCATACCTTTTCACATGTATTATTCACTATGTAAATAATAATAAAAAAAATAAAAAAATGAAGCGATTGTGAATCTTGTTTTTATGTTTCAAAAAATACTATTGAAATCTTTCACAGCCTATCGTTACTGATGAACCACTTTAATTTACCAAAAAAAGTAATTATTCAAACCAAGATTTTCCCTCCTTCTCTCTTTCTTTTTTGGAGACGCTGATCAAAACAGGTGTAAAACCCGAGATGATTTCCAATCAAGATGACTTTAGTTTCACAAGGACAATCAAAGATCATTACACACATAAACCGAGAAAAAAAAAAAAAAGAGGTCACTGAAAAGCCCTTTAGAGACATCATTGTGGTACACTGAAAGAGTGAATAGAGTGAGTGGTGTGTATGACATAGGGATTCACCTGGTCTTGTTTGTACGTCATTGTTGTCTGTGAATTTTTTATTCTCTGTTGAATAGACAAAAGATGATTTCTTTGCAAAGACAGCAACAGGTGAGTTGAATAGAAATGATTGGACTAGAACATGCGTTATAAACCCTGAGTGATTTAAAGAATGAAGGGAGCAGTTGTCTAGAATGAATTTAATAAAACACGGCAAGTTCCTTTCTTGGATTCATGAAACTATTCATAAAGAACCTGTCTGTTTCAACCAAAAGAAAATCATCTGCTTTATCAAAACAAGTTTCAAGAACAAACAATAAGGTCAAAAGACCATCTAAAAAGAAGACAACAAATTGTTGTTTACCTGGTTTGCACTCAAACATGACTTGTAAAAAAGCCCCCTCCTTTTTTTTATTATTATTATTATTCAAATGATCATCTTTCTCACAACCAAAAACAGGTTAAAGATAGATGAATGACAAAGATGGTATGCATACAAAAAAAAAGTTGATAACCAAACAAAAATAAACACTTTTTTTTATTTGAATCCATCTGACACACTTTGTCTTATCTACTGCCTTGTTTTTTTTAGGATAAAAAATACCTGGTGTGTTTGAGAAAGTTGTGTTGATAAATAAATCGCTCATTTTTTTGATTGGCGTTTATTTTGATGTGAGGCTAAAAAGCTATTGGCTTGATCTGTAAAGAATAAGAAAGTGTAGTGTAACGTTACATGATACTCGCTCTGGGTTGATTTTACATTTCTTTTTCTTTGTACAAGAGTTCAAACGAGAGAGAGAGAGACATGGAAAGAGGGGATGAATTGATATTGAATAAAAATAAGAGGAAAAGGGGGAAAGACTGATGGGTCATTTAACCTAAAAAGTGGCGTAAATCAAGAAAAGTAATTCAAGGTACACTGTCTTCCTTGCATTGTATGACAATCCTTTTTTTGATTCAAAAAAAAAAAAAAAAACAAAAAAAAAAAAGTCGCAAAAAGGACTCATTTCTAATAAGCCAAATACAAGAATAAAATTTAATTTGATCTCCTCTTTCTTTATTGGTCCTTTGTTGATCAACGTGTCAAGAGTGTATATAAATTCCTTTATTTTTTTTTCTCTCTCTTTTTCTTTCTCTTTCTTTCTCGTTCATACTTTCTCATGGATCCTGAAAAGGCAGAAGAAAGGACGACGGTGATCACGGTAGAAGATGCCAAGATCAAGTTTGCAAAGGTGTATCGACCAGAGCGAACAAAGACAATTCAAACGATCGACACAACTGCTTCTAGTAAAAGACCTTCGATCAGTGCTCCTAAACGTCCTGGAAAGAAAAAGGACACGAAAAAGAATGTGGACATTGTAAGACAAGCTTGTTTGGCTTATTCCTTGACTGATCCTCTTTCTTTAGACTGAACATTTACTCTCTCCAGAAGAATGTGCGTCCAAGTACAATACGCACATTGACATCAAAAAGGCTTCTGATTCAAAAGGTCTCACAAGTCAGCAGGCTGCAAACATCTTGACCGAGACAGGTCCGAACGTACTCACACCTCCTAAAAAGAGACATCCGATCCTTAAATACTTTGATTGTGTCGTGAAGCTATTCAATCTCTTGCTGATCGTCGCCGGTATACTGGATTATATCTTGCTCGCCATTAATTATAAAGAAAACTTTGCCAACGTAAGCAGCAGGTGTCTCAAACTATCCCCTCTCACTCACTTTCTTTCTGTAGACTTATCTGGGTGCCATCTTGATCGGTGTCGCCTTACTGAACGCATTTATCGAATTCTATCAAGAACAGAAATCACAAGCCCTCTTGGATTCCTTTCTGGACATGGTTCCTGCCAAATGCATGGTGATTCGTGATGGCAAAGTACAGCAGACGGAAGCCGTGAATCTGGTGGTGGGTGACGTTGTGTTGGTCCGGATGGGTGACAAGGTACCTGCGGATCTCTTCCTCTTCCAAGGCTCGGATCTCAAGGTCGACAATTCTCCTTTGACAGGTGAATCGGATCCTCAGGAACGTGGGCCGTTCAACAGCCAGCAGAATGTGTTTGAAGCCGAAAACATCCTGTTCAGTGGTACCCTGGCCGTCTCGGGTGAAGCCTATGGGATCGTGGTGCGCACGGGCGACAGCACCGTCTTGGGTCAGATCGCCGGGTTGACAGCGGGTGAAGCCAAGGAAGAATCACCACTATCAAAGGAAATTGCGAGATTTGTAAAGATCATTGCGTCCATCGCGCTCATCACAGCCGTCGTCTTCTTTGGTATCGGTTTCCCAGTCAATAACAACAATGTCTCGCTCACCTTGAATTTTGCCATCTCGGTCTTTGTCGCTTGGGTGCCAGAAGGTCTGCCGGCGACAGTCACCATCCTGCTCACCATCTCTGCCAAACGAATGGCGGCCCGTCAAGTGCTCGTCAAGGATCTTCAGGGAGTGGAAACGTTGGGGGCCATCACCTTGTTGGCCACGGACAAGACCGGTACCTTGACACGTAACCAGATGACTGTCACCTATGTCTGGTCCTGTCTTCAGATGAGAAACATCCTGGACAAGCATCAGGCCCTGTCCGAAAAGCTCTCTTCTCTGCCTGGTCTCCAGCAGATCCTCAACATATGTACCTTAAACTCGCGAGCCAAATTCGATCGCGTCGATCTCCCCGTCTCTCAACGTCAGATCCTCGGTGACGCAACCGAGACCGGTCTGGTTCGATTCGCAGGTGAACAGCTCGGATCCCGATTTGACAGCCTGCCAGACCAATATCCCAAGCTGTTTGAGATCCCTTTCAATTCGGACAACAAGTGGGCCATGACAATCCACCGGATGGAACACGAACGAGGTGACCTGACGCTCTATGTGAAGGGAGCGCCTGAACGTGTGTTGGCCCTGTGTGATGCCATCCTGACCGACACCGGTGCGGTTCCGCTCAGTCAAGAACACCGTGATGCATTCACCGAGACCTATACTTTCATGGCCGGTCAAGGCCACCGTGTCTTGGCCTTTGCTCAAGTCTTGCTCGATCGATCCGACTATCCTGCTGATTTTGTTTTTGACAAGGCGGCCAAGAATTATCCCATGTCCGGCATGACCTTTGTCGGCCTGGTGTCGCTCGAAGATCCCCCGAAACACGGTGTGCGTGAAGCGGTCGGTCAGTGTCGTGCGGCGGGTATCAAGGTCATGATGGTCACCGGAGATCATCCGCTGACGGCCGAGGCGATCGGTCGCAAGATCAACTTGATGGTGGGCGAGACGCGTGAGATGGTCGCGAAGCGAACACAGAGAACGATTGAAGAAGTCTCTGAGGACGAATACAACTCGATCGTCATCCACGGCGACACGATCGACAGCCTGACCGAATACGACTGGGACACGATCTTTTCAAAGGACGAAATCATCTTTGCCCGTACGTCGCCCAAACACAAGTTGGAAATCGTCAAGCATGCTCAATCCATGCGTCATATCGTCGGTGTCACAGGTGATGGTGTCAATGACGCGCCTGCGCTCAAGAAGGCCGATCTGGGTATTGCCATGAACATCTCTGGTTCAGATGTCTCCAAGGATGCGGCTGCCATGATCTTGCTCGACGATAACTTTGCGTCCATCATTCACGGCATCGAAGAAGGCCGTCTGATCTTTGTGAATCTCAAGAAATCCATCATGTACACCATCACCCACTCCATGCCCGAAGTCATTCCAAACCTGCTCTACATCATCGTACCCATCCCACTTCCCTTCTCCGCCATCTTGATCCTCGTCGTCGATCTCGGTTTCGAACTCTTTGCGGCCCTGACGTTTGCCTGGGATGTGCCAGAGACCAAGGAAGGCCTGATGAAATTACCGCCTCGTAAACCGGTCAATCCGGCCTCGATCGATCGTCACCGTCGTGCTCTGATCCGCCGCGAGCGTTATGTTCAACTGGATGACGAGACAGGTGAAGAGATCCGTCCGGGCTTTTTCCGTCGGTTCTACAACACCTTGCACGAGTGGACTTCGGCTGATTACTGGAAAGAGAAATTTGAAAAGACAGAGGATGAGGTCCTGGTCGATTTCCCCCTCCTGTCCTGGTCCTACCTCGAGATTGGTATCATCGAGGCCATCGGTAGCTTGGTCTCTTACTTTGTCGTTCTCTGGTATCACGGCATCACTCCCTATGATGCAAGAATCATGCAACGCGGTGCTTCTGCTCCTACCAATTACTTTTCCAATGGACCTCTTTATGCAGTCGATTATGTCACTGCGACCGGAAAGGTCTTGGACGCAGCGGCTCAAAAGATGGCTTTGGGTCAAGCTCAATCGATCATTTATTGGGGTGTGATGATCATGCAGATGTTTAACATGTTTGCTTGCAAGACTCGATTCTCTATGCCTCTCGGTCGATACATGTTTTCTAATCTCTGGACATTTGCCGGTATCCTGGGTGGTGCCTCCTTGGCAACCTTGATTGTCTATTGTCCTCCCTTCAATATTCCTTTTGGTACAGAATATCATTTGCTTCCCCTCTGGTGGCTTATCCCCTTTGGATTTGGTTTAATCATCATTGCTTATGCCTGTTTACGTATCAAGATCAGGCAAAGGTGGAACCCGGTGCTTTTCAACCCTACCATTCAAGGATTGCGTATGCATCCTACCATCTTTACTGTTGCCACAACAGAATCATCTCATCCAATGGCATAGAAACACTTGTATTTTTTATTATTAGACTTTTGAAATAAAGACATTTATTATTTGCTTTCGCTCACAATATCAATAAACGCGTCAATCACGAGCTGTGGACATTTCTCTCGAATGACCTGGAGAGGATGCATGGATCGAATGCCATCGTTCCTAACATAAACAGTGTGAATAACAATCAGGTCATTTAACAAATACCTTACCATTTTAGTAAACAAAACAACGGACTTCCTTCCACTTCTCTACCAATATATTCAATCTTACTTGCCATCTTTTGCCAATCTTCTCTATCGGAACCAAATGTTTCATCAAATATGATATCCTCCTCTTTTCTTTCTTCTTCTTCTTCACTACTACTACTACTACTACTCTTCCCACTATTTTCAGGGCTGTATTGACTACTTGCACTTGAATTACCACCATTGATAAATAATCTAATCTTTTTAGGCCTCACAGGCACTTCCTCTTCTTCTTCTTCCTCCTCTAATTGAGCCACTTCTGTACAAGTCACTTCATTTCTAGCACGTTTTGTTTCTCTCAACAGATCCGTCTCATCCAATACTCTCTTTTCTGGTGATCCCATCCTCTCTTTTACTGTCACATCGATCTGAGATGTGGTCTCTATCTCGTCTTGGACAGCAGTATCCTCCAAAGGAGCCTCTGTGGCCTCCTCTGTTGGTTCTGTTGTTAGAACGGTAGTATCATGATCTACATCTGACATATTCTCAATCACCCTCGGCTTCTTTGCTTCCTCTCTGCCTTTTGACTTTTGTGAAGGCAGTGTCAATTTTTTCCAAGTGATTTTATCAGGATGATTGTCAGGTATCGCATCCCAATAAGCTTCAATCAAATCAACTGCGAATCTATACAAAACGTTAAACAAACAAAAAAAAGAGAGAGAAAGAGATGGATCTTACACATTCTTTGCTTTTTCCCAAGTATTATCTTCTTCATCGTAATTAAGCCATTTGATCAAATATTTGATTGACAATTTCTTTTTTTTAATAATGTCAGCTTTCAATAACTTGTATCTTTTCAATAATTCCTACTTTTTTATTATCTTTTAAAATCTTGTGATCTACAATTCTTTCTACTTCATATTCTTCAGAAGACATTTTGTAAATGTTTATAGTAAATTAAAAAAAAAAAAAAAAAAAACAAAACAAGAACAAAAAAAAAAAAACAATTTTTATTTTCCACCTTTTTTTTTTTCTCTCTCCTTCAATTTTTTTTTTTTATTTCTATGCAACTAGAACATCCAAAAGAGCAGCGGTCTTCATTAGGTATTAGTAAAGCACTTGAGCAAGAAGCCAGGTTATTTGAAGAAAGAAATAAAAGAGATAGTTTTACAGATGCCACGTTTAAAAAAGTACCAAGTCAAGGAGCCAGTCTTTGGACTTGGACAAGGTTTGTTGTTTCTCTTTATTATAATAAAGTACACACATCCTACCCCCTCCCCCTTTCTTTCTATATAAAAAAGTGATAAACAAGCGAATCATTCTTTTTTTTATTCCTACTAGTTGACTGTGAACATGTTTGGATTTATCACAGGATGGCATTGGTATAACAGGTAAGCGAGAGTGAACCAGATGGATGACTAACAACAAACAGAATTGATGACACCATCATTTTGGGTGCCTTACCAACACCATCACAAATGAAAAGATTACATCAAAAAGAAAGAGTTCAAGTGGTCGTGAATTTGTGTCAAGAATTTCCTGGTTATGAAAAAATATACAAGGAATTAAAGATTGAACAAATCAGATTAGAGACCCCTGATTTTTGTGTTCCTACGCTGGATGCGATTGAAAGAGGCATCAAGAAGATATTAGAAGTTAAGGAGAAGGGGAATGTTTCAATTTATTTACATTGCAAAGGTAATTTAAATATCATCATTTCTATTACTTATGAATGTCAGCTGGTAAAGGGAGAAGTGCAGCTATTGCATTATGTTATTTATTAACGATTTATGAATTGGATTTAATCCAAGCACAAAAAGAACTTTTGAAAAAGAGACCACAGGTAAGATCGCATTGAAAACAATCCAAACACTGACAATCGAAAAGATCGACAAGGATTTATATGCAAATGAAGAAATAAGATTATTTTATAAAAACCTTTTAGCAAAACTTGAATCTAAACAATGGGTCCGACGCTCTTTTACTGCATAACAAACTAATTTATTAATTAAATAAGCCTTTCTTACCTTTTTCTTTTTTTTTTTTTCCCTCTCTTTTTTCTTTTTAAAAAAAAATGACTCATCCCGACCGATCCGCTCACGACTTGAACGTGCCCATTCAACATTCGGGTCGGTGGTTTCAAGATAACCTTGGACGAACATTACTTTTACGTGGCATCAATGTCTGTGGTTCCTCCAAACTGCCCACACGTCCTTACCCAGGTTCAACTCATCTTTATGATGACATCTTATTTTGGGATCATCGTAACGTCAGTTTTGTCAATCGACCCTTTCCACTCGAAGACGCTCACGAACATTTCAGTCGGTTGAGTGCCTGGGGTTTGACCTTGATTCGATTGCTGGTGCCTTGGGAGAGTATAGAGCATGAAGGACCTGGATGTTATGATGAAGAGTATATTGATTACCTAAGACAGCTGATAGAAATGATGCCCAGATATGGAATCAAATGTATCATCGATCCTCATCAAGACACTGTAAGTTATCCTATTTCTTAATGCATACATATTCAATCCAACTGTCTGCAAGTGGTCTAGGTTCTCGGGTGGATCAGGTGCGCCTGGCTGGACCTTTGAAGTTGCTGGTCTAAATATAAAGCACTTTAAAGAAACAGGGGCTGCCTATGTGCATAACACGAATGCTGTACCTGGTGATCCACTGCCCATGGTAACTTCACCTTACTTTCCTTCTTTTTTCTCATTCGCTTGTCTAGGTTTGGCCGACGAACTATACTAAGCTAGCTTCATGTACCATGTTTACCCTCTTCTTTGCCGGTGATACCTTTGCCCCTCACCGCACCTATCAATCTCAATCGATCCAACAATTCCTCAACCATCACTTTATCGAAGCCTACCGACACCTCGCCGAACGACTCTCTGACCTTGAGGCCGTCCTGGCCTTTGAGTTCATGAACGAACCTCATCCGGGTTATATTGGCCTCGATCACCTCGACAGCTTTGATCCGATCATGAACCTTCTCTTTGGTGATTCACCCACTCCACTTCAATCCTTTGCCCTGGGTGATGGTATCCCTCAGACGGTCGATGTCTATATCAAATCATGGCCATTTCCCACCAAGAAGTCGCATGATCGGGTGATCAACGCCAGTCAGACCTCGGCCTGGTTCAGTGGCTGTGTCTGGAAAGAACATGGCGTGTGGACCGTGGACGATCAGGGCGTGCCTCGTTTGGTCAACACACATTATTTTTCAAAACATCCCAAGACGGGCGAGAAGATTTCGTTCTATGAGGATTTCTATAAACCTTTGGTCAATCGATATGTGGCAGCTATCCAGAGTGTCAAGAAGGAATATTATTGTCTGGTGGAACCTTTGGCGAATGAAGTAAATCCCTAAAAAAAAACAAAAATTGAAATGTGTTGTGTTGATCAGTGACTCTTTAGAAACCACCTGTTTATAACGAACACGATCATCATCATAACGTCATCTTTTCTCCTCACTGGTATGATCTCGACAGTGTGTTTTACAAGAAATTTAATGCGAGAATGACACACGATGTTCAGTGTCTCCAAAGGGTGAGTGGTTCCCAACAGGGCGGATCTAAGCTAACATCCTTTGTGTCTAGGGTGGTAATGTGTTTAGTGCTACTTATTTCGGAAAGAGGGGTGCCAAAAAGAATTATCGAGGACAGATCAAGAATATAAAAGAAGATGGACTGTTGAATATGGGAGAAAAACCTTGTATAATGGGTGAGGTAGGTATCCCGATGGATTTGAATAATAAAATGGCTTTTGAAGATGATAATTATGAAAATCATGTTCATTTTATGGATGCTATTATCTATGCACTCGAAACAAACCTCATCAGTTTCACGTAAGTCACTGTGATCATCTCGGGCCTTGTATTCACCTTGAATAGATTATGGAATTATGATGTTTTTAATGATCATGAATATGGTGATCACTGGAATGGTGAAAACTTTTCTATTTATTCTGTCAAAAAGTCTGAAGAAGACTATATGAGACATGATGATGGCAACAGTAAGCTGTCAAAGAAACATTTGTATGATGGTGGAAGAGTACTTGAGGCTGTTTTGGTAATAAAAATCATCCGTCTCTTGCTGTCTAATCACCCCTTTCTATAGCGCCCTTATGCAGCCAAAGTTGCTGGCACACCTGTTTCTGCTGAATTCAACATAGACACATTACAATATACCTTTTCTTTTATTCCTGATTGTAAAGGCAGTACGACCACAGAAATATTTGTACCTTATTTCCACTATGGCAACAAGACCATCAAGACAGACGTCAGCTTTGGTCGCTGCTCATATATAGAAGAGTTTCAAACGCTCTATCATCAATATGAGCTGAATGATCCACTCCCGAAATTAGTCACTATCACCATGGGTATCCTCACCACTGAATCGGCCAATTCATGCAGTGTCATGTAAAACTCAGTTTTGTCTTCTCCCTGAAAATTTAAAAGTCAGACAAATAAATAAAACACAAGGCGGTGACAACCACCCGCTTTTTTTTTCTTTTCTTTTTGTCTAGGATGAGTAAGGTAAAGAAAGTGAGATGAAAAAAAGAGATGATGAGCTAAGATGGATTCTATCAAGAAGGGACCTTATATATCTCCTTCTACTGGAGCTAGAAAATTAGGTGGTTTATCTAGCACAACACGATCACCCAATGTGAGCAACGTATTCTCACACGTCAGACCTCCAACGACCCCACTACCCTTTCAGCATCGGTTGAGAAGAATGAAACTATCAGACGAAGAAGAGGAAGAAGAACAGGATGAAACCGTTTATAGTATCTCAGAATCATTTAAACGATATGATTTAATGACAGAATTGTAAGCAAAAGTTCTAAAAACACCTCGTCCAACGTTCACACTCCTTTTAGTATCAACCTAAAGAACCCGAATCACTGTCCACTAGGAGTTTATGTGATGCCTTCATCTGAGAATTTATATGGTAAACTTTGCTTGCTTTGATCGCATGCGTCATTAATATATCCTGCTTTCTGGTAGTTTGGTATGGTGTGATCTTTGTGCACCAAGGATATTATAGTTCAGGCACATTTAAATTCAGATTGGCGATACCAGAGAGTTACCCAGAATACCCACCCGCAGTGACGTTTATGAGTGACATGTTTCATCCTTTGGTCGACGGAGGAGGTAACCTGTCGATCACTCAACAGTTTCCTACTTGGAGACCTTATGAAGACTACATCTTTCACATCTTGCATTATATAAAGAACATATTTAAAAAGAATATTTTGGATCGATTGATTGATAAGCACTGCTTTAACAAGGAAGCCTATCGATTGTAATTTAACTCGTATGAGGGGATGAATCATACCACTGACGACCTTCATTAGGTATAGAACGGATATCAAAGTGTTTAGTAAATTGGCACAACAATGCTCTCAATTGTCAATTACAGAATCCTATCTGTTTGATCATTTTCCAGATGATAACTTGATTCGATTTTCACCCATGAGTGAATCCAAGTTTGGTAAGCACCCTATGGATTGCAAGCGGCTTCTCTACTGACATGTTTATCACAGATGAAATATGGTCGCATATCGTAAAACAATAAAAAAAATCCTTCTTTTTCCAAACGTCCTCTCTTTCAAGAAGACCATTCAAATTCCATTGTCTTTACAGGTTGAGATAAATGAACATCTTTAACGGATGATGTATCGTTCTTTCTCTTTTTATTTATTAGCTCTCCTTTTATGCATTCAATCATGGTAGCTAGTAATGATGGTAAGGAACATGATGAGGAGGAAGTGGAGGAGGAGGCATGACTGCAGTTGCACAGGGATCCATCTTGGCCTGTTGAGGCCACTCATACACCATTTCCTCTTTTCGACGAGGCTTTATCCACGTAGCGCAGAATCCCAGCAGGATCCATCCTGCACATAACGCGGCCGTACCGATCCAGGCACCATCCCACAAAAGACATCTTTTGGGTTCCCTCCGCGAGAAATAAAAAATCAGATCAAAGAATGATATTGAATGTGATTTTACCTTTGATAGAGTAAAGGATAAGTTGCGTCTGTGTCTTGATTCAGCAAGTGGCAAAACGTAATCAAGCCTCGGCTGGGTCTTTTGAATTCAACGATTCCGTTCGTCCAAGGTTCTTGGCCACTGAAAAAGGTGATGGATAGCATGGTAAAGATAGAAAGGATGATGTTGATCATACTCAGGCATCGATCGCCTCGCAAGATATGACCTCGTCGACAACAGGTGGCATGCATACAAATCGCCATGGCGCTCAGTAAAGAGACACCGAGTGAAATGTACCATGTTAAATACTACAGTTTCGGTCTATAAAAATTTCTTTTTGGTAATCTTTCGTATTTACCTGCCAGTGACCTGCACTGAACCACCCTGGGATCTTTGTCTATTGTTCATCCAGTTAAACATGATTTGCTAGATGATACTTTCTATACCCTTTCTTGATATTTTGAAAATAAAAAACATTGCATGAAATGAAATACAAAGCCAATTAAACTCAAGATTAAAACAGAATAACGTAAAGCATTTATAAACATTAAAGGTGCCATAGAGGAAAGAAATACATGAAGGATGAATAGGAGAAAGAGAAAAAAAAAATAAGTCTCCTTTTTTTTTCCCTTTCATTCCTTTAAGAGATAACTGCATACACAAAAAAAATCGTAATTTTATTTAAGCCTTAACAGCTTCCTTGAAGTAGTTGGCAAGGCTACCCTTTTGAGGGACAAACTTGACATAACAACCATCGGGCTTGACGAGACCCTTGGAACGAGCTTCAACATAGTCGGCACGGTCCAAAGGAGTGAAACCCCACTTCTTGGAGATAATGATCTTTTGTTGACCAGGGAACTTGTACTTACAACGTCTCAAGGCTTCAATAACAACAGCCTTGTTGGAGTCCTTGGAACGAACAGAGAAAATGATTTGACCAATGTTGACACGAGCGACCAAACCGTTGGGCTTACCGAAAGCACCACGCATACCGGTTTGCAATCTATCGGCACCAGCACAAGACAACATCTTGTTGATACGAGTGACGTGGTAGGGGTGGACACGGATACGCATGTGGAAGGAATCCTTACCAGAGGTCTTGGCCATGTACTTGTTGGCACAGATACGACCGGCTTCAAGAGCTTCGGCAGAGAGTTGTTCGTATTCGTTGGAGACCAAGTGAATACAGAGAGGGAAATCGTCAACGGATGCCTTCTTACGACCCAAATCGTAGATTCTCAACTTGGCATCGGGGACACCACGACAGTATCTGGACTTGGGGTAAGGCTTGTTCTTACAGTAACGATAACAACGAGCAGGACGACGACCCATTTTTAATTACTAAGAAAAAAAAAGCGTTTAGTTGAGAGTTCAAAGACAACTTTATCCTCCAAAAGTAAAGAAAGTGGTTGGTTGGTAGATGGAGACGGTTGCTTAATAATCGACATGCTGTATTAGTCATCAGTCTTTTGTCTTTTTCTTCTTTTAATTCCACATGCTGCTTTCTGTTCAAGAGAATATAATCTCTTTTTTTTTACTTTATACTTTCTTCACTTTGGATAGATAGATAGATGGATGGATGTTTGTATGTTTACCTTTGTTGTCAAAGGAGGGAGGAAAGGAATTGGAGAGGGCAGAAATAATAGATAATTAAAGAAGGACAGATGGCGGAATTTTAATTTTTACTATAAAAAGTACGGACCGGACATGTTGTGTTGTGTGAAACTGACTGCATATAATTTTAATTCTTGGAAGACATAATGGATAAAGTGATTAAATCCAAGTTCTCTGATTCAGTTTGTCAAAGGCTTGCAATTTGTATCGAGAGTATTTGATTTAAGGAATTTACAAAAAAAAATCAAATAATAGATTGGAAATAACATGTCTTTTTGATTTGTAAAGGCTATAAGACTTTCCTTTTGTACATGTGCATGATGTAATCTATTTAAGCTCTTTAGTATATTAGTAAAGATAGTCAGGTTTTGATAATTGAATCATTTCAGTAATTTTCAATGTTTATCAGGAAAGACAAAGCTCTTGTAGTTTTTAAAAATAAAAGAATACATGATTATAGGCAAGACATACGTTATGATCAACTGTGATTGTTTGGTTCCTGCTTCTTTCATGATTTCATTCGTTTTGCACTCTTCAAAAAAAAGTGATGATTTCAAGGTTATCTAATAGAATCCCCGCATCCAATCTTAACTTGGCGATACTCGCTTTTATGGTCGGTAAATGAAGCTGCATGATAGTTGCTGGCATAACTTTTTTTTTTTTTTTTTTTTTTTGTGAATATATTAAAAAATTAAATGAGGAATGTAACCCCTAGATTGAATTAAAACTATAAAATATTAAAGTATTATTCAATTCACTTGTTTGCTAGAAATTTGCTTAGCTACTCAGACAAAGCATTTTCTTACATGTCAGATCTAACCACATAAGAATCTCTAAACCATATATTGTAACAGTCACAATACCTTTCGATTTAAAAGTTAAATTTCTCTTAATGGAAGCCTTTCTTGTTCCTTTCCTTTTTGTTAAGTAGTTGCTTCATTTGAGTCAGATGCTTCACCAGAAAGTAAGCCTTCCGATACTGGTGCGTTGATTGCTTCTTTACCATTCCTGTTTTACTGTGCTCAGATATGAAGTATCACGTCTTATTTGGCAACAAACAAGCTTTCAATGCCTCTTTAGACGTATGGAAAACAGCAGGAGCATGTCTCTTATTAACATGAGTTTAAAGTTTGATCCAACTGGTAATATTGGAATACCAAGTGTCAAATCCCATTTCGTCTGCATACTGGGATACTGGCCAAAGGTTTATTAGCATATTCAAGAGCGCTTCTTTGAATCAAACTTCTACAGTTTTTTGCTGTAACTGTCTTTACCGCTTCTTCTATTCTATCAGCAATCATTTCATTCTTTGCAAGTGGAGTTTTGTGTACTACTGACTTAATTTTTGCTCAACGTTCTTCGATAGGATTCAACATTGGCGAGCAAGGAGGTAAAAATAAAGCATAATGTCCGCTATCTCTAATTGCTTTCAGGACTTCTGGTGTTTTGTGAATAGCCGCGTTGTCCATAACAATGTACATATTCTTCAATCCAAGCTTATTCAAAACAGAAACAATTTCTTTTACAAACAATATGAAGTGCGGTGAATTTATTCCATGAGATAAACCTCTTTTTGTATCAATAGCAGTTTTTTTTTTTTCTTTTTTTTTTTTTTGCATGAATAAAATTTTTCGACTGCGCACTAACCAAATTTGCTTTGCACACATAAAAAATAAAGATTGTATTACCCCTGGATCTCTTATTGCACAACTTTACAATCTTTTATGAAGGCTCTTTGTTTGAACATGTTTGTATCTTTGTAATAATGTCTATTTGGAGAACCTTTAATCGTCCTGTCACCATTCAGATTCAAACATCAGTTGTCCTTGTAGTTGGAGTATATTTTTCTCTTTTGATATTACTTCTAGTCACAGACAGAAAACTGTTCGATTGGAGTAAGCTTAAGAGAGTATATTGGAAGATATGTGCGAATCCATTCCCATGGCTAACAATTAGCTTCGCAATCCGATCCGAAATGTTATCCATAATAAGATATTTTATATGATAAATAAAACATTAAAAGCATACATTATAATACATCAATTTAGTCTGAAGGAGTGTAAAACGGCCCCATATCAGCCATACCAGTACTATCTTCCTCGTGTACCAGCTTTAGAATCAAAGGATTCACAAGCTTGTTCAAGGTTGGGAAGGGGCAGTAGGTGTAGCGCCATTTTGGCATCTCCTGCAGGTGCTCTTCTTTAAGGACTGCAATTGTGCTTACAGTCTTCTTCAACAACGCCTATATTATAATGACATAAAGATTAGTTTTTTATCATATTTGACATTTCGATGATTATGATTACCCTCATATTCCAAAAAAAACTGGACACTACGAGGGAGGAACTTCAAACGATCCTCAAACAATGGACTGATGTCGAGGAACTCCTCTCTCCACAACTCGAAGTAGCCTTCTTCACAAAAAGAAATACTCCACAGATGCAACTTTGTACCTACGGGTTGTGAATGTTAAAATTAACAGTATAAATATTATCTAATTATATATATTCAAGATAAGCTTGTATAAATACCTGCAGCATGTAAAAAAAAGACTTTCAAAGTCTTAAATGTGTCAGCTGAGGTGAAATAAAACTCATCAGCAATCGTCTTCAAAATTGCCAACGAACCAAACATTCCTTTATGGTGATCAAAGTTAATTTTGACCTTGTCCTTGTTATTAAAAGAGCCAGAAGTTTCTAAAAGTAATATTTCGATCTCTTTCATTTTAAAGAGCTTAATGATTCCGTCTGCCTTATACTGGCTTTTATCATCCACTTATAGCCCCAACTCTTTCAACTGCTTGCTCATCGATTTCAAGATGGCTTCATCCACTTTGAGTTCCGCACCGCATTGACTCACTGTCACCCCATTAGCGACTGCTTCTAGGAATGGGTAGATCAAAAGCGAGTTAAACGTAGCTTCTCCATCATAGCTACTTTGAGCTGCTGAGTAGCTTCTTAAACTAAAAAAATAAATAAAATGGAATTGTAAATTACTTCAACCAGATTAGGAATTTGATAACATATATTGATTTTCTTACAATCCACGAAAAATTTCCTGCAAAAACTCGAAATCTTCCTCTTGCTCTTCGCTGTTCTCTGGCAAGGCTTTTAATGCTTTTTTAAACATTTTAATATCAACCTGTAAGTACTGTTAGTGTCAAATTGTGTTTTAGTTTTGCATGTTCGAAATTTTTGATTTTACGCTTTCTATGACTTGTAAGAAACCTTTTGCTGAGATTTAGCATAGTTAGAACCAGCAGATGAGGTGCCGGAGATCTTATCCCTCTTCTCTTTTTTGATCCTTCAAATGGCCGCTAGAACTTTTTTTCGCGTCATGCATATCTACTTTTTGTACCTTGATTAGCAACTAATGGCCTAAAGGTCGATTGCATTAACCTTTTAAATAAAAACATAAATTTTCGACTGAGGTGCCGGAGATCGAATGTTCATTGTTTAGCTGCAACATGTACTTATCGATCTCTCCCTGTGTTTGAGTCTAGATTCTCTTCACCCAATTGCAAAACAAGATACAAGTTCTATATTCAAACAAATAGTGTCCTCGTTGCGAAACCATATTGAGCGTCCTTATATTGATTATTCGACCACAGGCACTTTACAGGCAAGTGTGTCCAGGGTGTCTAGAATGAACGGCGCATATTTGATTGATATTTTGAACTGCAGAGACAACTATACTGGCCAACAGAGTGTGATATTACTCAACAACAATTTAATACTCATGAGCGTATCCCTTTGAATGACGGACCCCACCGTTATCTTGAAGTTTACAGCTCTAAACAACATTCTAGTTATGATGTTGTCAACAATAGTTTGATTTTCCTAATGCTAAATTACCAGTTTTTCCTTGCTGCCCTTCAGGGCTTGGCTAAAATTGTTACTCTTAGACTGAATAGATTGCCCCTTTTGCCTAAGGCCGAAGGTTTGACTGGATTAAAAAGAGCCACGCAGTATTTGATGTTATCATGGATTTGGGAATTAATGCAGCATCTGTTAAACATTGAAAAAAGCTAAAATCCTCCTTTTATAAATATTCAAAAAGAAAGTATGCATCCGAGAATCAAAATTTCAGGACTTAATCCTCCAGATTAATTAGTATTGACAGTTGCTAATTTGTATATTATGTTTAGTTTCGCTATACGGTGAAGTGATAGCAAAAACCAATTAATAGAAGACTGTAAGAGACTATTAATGTACAATAACACTAGTTCTTGACTTCAATTGCTTGAACATGCAAAAATAATATGTTCGGCAGCCAAAATTAAATTTAGCGGGAAGAAAGCCTTTTTATTACATTACAACAATAGATACTTTGAAATAACATATTAATATAAGGTAACTGGGGGAAATGTACAATTATAAAGAGTATTATGGTGATTTTGATAAATAAAGTAAATGTTGTATCAATTGAGTATCCGTTTTCATATTGATTATTTTGGTGTTCTTTTCTTGTTTAGTGTGCTGGCACATTGGGTGAACAATGCGTCCAGAGATCGTCTTGTTGATGTATCCTATGAGGGGAGAAAATAATAAGGAAAATAATGTCGGCCAATTGTGATTTCCATTCATTCAATTCTCGATGCGGTGAAGCTGATTATTTTCCTTTCCTCTTATTTTCTTTACATTTTCTTTAATAACGTCTGTTAGAGTTATCCAACCACACCGAAAAGCATACCATTAGAATCGCCATGAAAAGGAGCATCGTTTGAACACAAAATAAGTTTTAAAAATCAAAAAGGAATCAAAGGCGACTCCCGGCCAAAATACGTCTTCGACAGTATGAATCTAGCGAGGTTTTTCATGCTTACCTGGTGTTGCTACTGTCATAAAGAAGGACACACAAAGCATGAATGCCATGAATCCAAGCGAGCATTATTTGTTATTCTTGTCATCGGAATGGACATCGATCGTTTGAATGTCTACGTAGAAATAGTAAATGTTGAGCAATGCAAAAAATAGTAAAATCTGAAAGTGTGGTTGAAATTGTCTTTTGAATCATATCCATTTCAAAATCGACACTGTTTGGCAATATATTTTCTATGTCAGGTACATAAATAATATAAATTTGCATTTCAAAATTGTATCTGACCAATTGGTTATCATCATATCAGCGATCTTCCGCATATAAAGATAGACAAAGTTCTTGAATAGGTAAACAGGATGGAATGATTATCTCATACATGTGAATTAAGATACTTTAAGTCAAACATAATGACAAGCAGTTCTCATTTAATGACAAGTTAGTTTTGTTTATATTTGGATAATGCCCTGATCATAAAAAATACATAGCACCTTTCATTACCTAAAGTACTATACTGATTCTATACTGGATACATTCGTAATGACAGGGGAAGATTCATAAGTACAGAACACATTATATTTAGGGATTTTCTTCTATCGCTTTTAACCAGCTTTTATAAGAAATTTACTCATCTTATTGGTCATATAACTTTTAACACGAAATTTAATAATACATTGCTTTGTATGAACAAATAACAAAAACTGAACCATTGTTCCTTTCTCAGTGGGCATATTCAAGTACTAAGCATTTCAGCAACATCATAGTTGCCAAGAAGCTGCTCACAGACTCCTCAACGTACGCAAATGTGCAGGATGACAAGCTAATCATAATTTACTTTTAAAGCACTGATTTTTGAAACCGTTCTCTATGTTTGACATGACACATGCTACTCCTCGTCCATTATCACATATTCCTTCAATAAAAATAGCTCAAGCTTCGATATCAATCCTCCTTTTGAAAGACAAGTTGTTTAGTATAAAGGTGATGTATTAACGTTTTATTTTGATTAACGGAGACGACGAGCTTCACGTTCGGATTCCAAAAGACAGAGAATATCGTTTTCACGAACAGGACCCTTGACGTTACGAATGATGGAACGGTTGGTATCGTCCATGAATTCAACACGAACTTGAGTAACACCACCACGAGAACCGGTACGGCCGAGAACCTTTGTAACTCTAGCAAGCTTAACAGGAGTTTTTGTGTCCTATTCAATCACTGTCAATAATCCAGAAAAAACTATGCATTCCATAAAAAAGGAGGAAGGAAGATAATGAATTGCATTGTGAAAACATGTCAGCATGTCTAATGGTGTATTCATTGCAGCTATAGTAAGACGATTTGTTGTTTATAATTTCAATTAAAAAGTTTAAATGAATCCACATGGTTGCAAGATCTTTTGTATTGTTCAATCATCTAACCATCCATTCATCCATCCATCTTCATTATCCTTTCTTTCTTTCCTTCCCCTTCTTTGTTATCTATTCTTCACAACTCACCATGATGTATTTTATATATGGATTGAAAAGGAAGGATCTCTCATTGGACTAGACGATCTTTGTTTTTTCTTTGGAGAGGGAAATAGCGGCGTTTAAATATTTTATTTTTTTAAAAGTGGTTTATGCTACATTCAATATCTACCAAGTCCTCCATAATACGAGTAACCGTTGTACCGATCTGTTTAGTCGTTTCCTTTTGTTCTTCTATAGATAATCCTGCGAATTCAAAGATCAGATCACCATCCAATACAGCCTTTGTACGATTGGTTGACATTCTTTGCTTTGGTCCTTTGATCAACCGGAAAGCTCTTGGATTCAAACCAGCGACATGCTGCAAATTATTTACAAGATGACCATAGAGTGTATTCAGACGCTTAAAGGTTTTTTCTGAGATAGAAGAGATCACTGCAATTGATCCATTGAATGTACCGCATAAACAAAAGTGTCTTCTACTGTACTCAAATCCCTTTTCTGTTTTTTCTATTTGAGGTAATCTAACCATTGTCTGTACTTGTGATCCAACATGAAAGTCACCACGACGCATAAGTTTCTGACCACCAAATGATTGTAAGTCTAATAGATTTTATCAATAACATATTCTTTTACACAATCCCAGTTCCTTACTAAAAGGTGCGTATTGATATAAATCAATATTTTCATTCGTATCTCCTACAATAAGGTATAATGATTTGTCATCAATAATGAAATCCACACAACCCACATCAAACGACTGGTAATCTTTGCCTAAAAGGGTAAGCTTGGCCGGTTCAAGCTGAAAACCCAAAAACCAGATGGATTTTTGGGCATCACCAATAAGAATAAAGTTCTTGATTGAACTCATACTGGTCACATAGATTTGAACATCAATAAAGGCTACACCAACCAATCGTTCATCATCTTCCAAACTCCATACAATCACTTTAGACCCAATACAGGCTGCTAAATGACCACTCACAGTGCACATGGCCGTCACTGCTCCTTTAACATCTTCAGTAAGAACAGGCTTGAACTTGTGGTTGGTTTGTGGATTATCTGGTTCAGGCACAACTTCAATAATATCATACATACGAATCTATTGTAAATTATTAACTTTCCGTAAATATAAGAATTTATAAGGGATAACTTTACCGAACCCTTCATGGTTGTATCTTCACCCTTTAAAGTTCCAGTGCCAATGATCATATAATACTTTCTACCTGTACTTGTCTGTTTCGAATCTAGCAAGGCACACTCCAGCGAAAAGCACTGTTCAAACTCTTCAAATTCTACTTTATCTACAATCTCCCAAGTGACAGGAGACACAAGGATCATTGAGAATTGTTCCATCTCAGGCAAGAATTCACCTGGTCCTCGTTCATCTGTTTCTTTGCCATCAATGTATTGGTTGTCATCATTCTTCATTCTTGTGGGTACTGAGGAGGATACCAAGACGGCATAGACGCGCATCACAGGATGATACTGAATCTTGTGTACGGTTTGGCCTAGCAATACCTTTTGTATCACCCAATCCAAATCATAATTAATGCCCTCTGTACGTAATCTTGACAATTGAATCGTAGATTTTGAATCCACTGTAATAAATCCATGCTGGCAATTTACATTATGAAATTGTGTAAAGCCAACAATCTCATGTTCTGTTTTCATTGGGTGCACACGTACAAAACTTTTACAAGAGCACATCAACCAAGCGGGCTGTGCGCCCGCCACAAACACACCTGCATAGCCTGCAACGTCCGTAAAGGGTATGAGTAATTTACGCTGTATCTTTTTGTCCATCTTCTTGGTCGACAATTTTAAATCTTCTTCTTCTTCGTTGAGATCTGTATCAGGGATTTCAAATTCATCAATGATGCCTCTCTTTTTCTTTGGCTTAGATTCATGGCTGCTACTTTTGCGCGACACGTATTCATGCTGAACACGAGAGAAGCGAAGTGCCAGCCGGTCTGGACTAGATTCGTCCAGATAGGTAAAGGCCTTATAGATGATGATATCGTTTGTATCCGTACGAACAACCAGATGAGGATCCTTGCGTTCTTTACCAATGTGGGTCATTAAAATCTCTTGAATATTGTTAGTTGGTATTCTGGATTTCACTCCGCTGTCATCAACGATTAAATCGGGTGCAATGCTAAATTGAGGACAGGCAAAGTGTTCCTTAAAATCGGGAAGACTATAAATGCGCAAGATACCTGTGGTTGTATAGGTAAAGCACCAAAAGGTCACTTGTGTCATGTTGATACCCGTTCCTTGAAGACTCACATTCGCTTCATCCACCTCTTCTTTAATTGATTCCTTTTTAACCTGCTCTTCTTTAACTGGCTTTTCTTCAGCCTTTTTTTCTTCATTATTTGGTTCAACTGCATCCAAAATGTCTTCACCATAAAGATCCATATCAATTTCATCAAATTCAAATGTGGCAATCGTCTTGCTCATTTTTTTTTTCATAGATTGATTTTCTTCTTCTGCTTTTCTCTTCTTTTGTCGTTGTGCCTCAGATGCGGCAGCTTTGGCTGCTTCTGTTGTCTTGATTCTTTCAGATACGCTCATAAATAATCCAGATGCATCTGCAAAGATACCAGACATGATAATCCCAACATCCTTTTTACAAAATAATAAGCAAACACACAAATACAAAACAAATAAAAACTTACTTTAATATGATTGGGTAATTGTATGTGAATGATATCTTTTGTTGAAGCATCCCCTTGTAAAGCCAAAATTTTATTATTATCAAGCGTTAGAAGGATGTAAGGATCATGTATACTGGCTTCTACAATTTTAGCACCACGAGGGATTGGAACCGTCTGGATACGTTTACCCTCAGGTGTAAGCACCATGACACCTGTCGCATACACTTGAACAATGCGTGTAGCATCAAATAAAGTGCTGACAGCAATTGTAGAGCCACGAGTATAAAATCCAGTTTTGACTTCTTGCAATTCATCACCAGCAGATAAGACCAAGGTGCTTTTAGATTTACTAATAAACAGCAACTTGTCAAAATCATCGTCCTCATTTTGTTGTTGGTCATTCTTTCGACACTTTATGGACCAGATCGCTTGACTGTCAAACTGATGAAAGGCAAAGGAGGTTTGTGGATAAATGTGTCTTTGAAAGACACAGAGTGCACCATTTTTACCATGTCCGGAAGAGGACACTAACTCCAATTGAGGCCAATCTTCTTGTTGTTCTACGGTATCCACATCACCTACAGCCATATCTACAATAGGTCCTGTATTCAACATGGTATCGCAAACACGAAATACAGGAGGCGCCACAGATTGATGGTTGACACGATTGGCGTCATATTTGATCAACAATGAATCACCTACACGGCTTCCCAGAAAGAAATATTCACCAGCCTTGACATTCGTCACACATGAAGGCACACTGGCCAAGAGAGGAGGGGTGTCAAATCGAGGAGGCTTCTTTTCCATCACAGGCAAATCATGCTTGATCTCTGAAATAGCCATACCTACTACCTTATTACCATCTCTTCTTACTTCTACCAAAGCCCAATGTCCATTTTGCATAAAGATCAAACATCGGTCACCCCCAAATGCCAAAGCTTTGGCACCTTCCAGCGATAAACCAAGTTCGATGAGACTAGGCTCATATATCATACCTGGAAAATCCGTTGTTTTTTTCGTGTATCCGTTGACCGCCACACCCATACCGGGTGAACCTTGGGAAACATGCAAGATGGAGTTGGCTGCAATGACCAGCATGCCTGTGACGGGTTTAGGCATCGCGACAAGTTTGAAACAGTCATATGGAAGTTTGTCAATAGAGTAAATGATGGGATAGATTTTGGCAGTGATATCCAAAGAAATGACAACCAAGGACACTGTATCCTTGTTGTTCCCTAATCGCCTATTACAATTAGTGTAAGTAAATAGATATTTGCGTGCCTATAATTTGGTTTACCCTGTCCAGGTTTGTTCAGGTTGAAACAAAATAGCAAGCGTGGGTTCATAATAATCTGAAAGAAACGTCATGTCGATTACATTTTTGATGCGAGAATCTAGTGTTGCTAAATCAATAATAAAACTTGGATAATATGGCCACTTTCTACAATGAAATATTGAGTCAATCGACACTGTATATGCATGGTTTATTTTTCTATATTTACTCTTCATCCTCTTCTCCTTCTCCTTGTCGTTCATCTAGTTTATCTGACTGACGGAAAGGCAAGACAGCCAATTTGTTGTCATAAAAGTTAAAGACAGCACATCGTTGTTGAGGATCAATATGAATAGCGGATGGGTATGGGTTGGTTAAAAATTCTTTCTATTATTCAATAAGCATTAGGTTAATGTATAGCTCATTTTACCTTGAATTCATCTCTTTCATAATAGTGAATAGATACAGTAATAATTGAGTTAGTTGAAGAAGACCATTCTAACAAGGACATCTATATAGAGAGATCAGATCACCATCTCAAAAATGAAGGTTACAATCATGTATACCTTGGCATCGCTAAAACCCAACAATAGACTATCACAACCCTCTCTACCACGAGGGGAATTTGTTCTGACAGTGCCCATGGTTGTAATTATGCCATTCATTTTAAATTGAGCTACAAGTTCTAGTCTTCCTAAAGTTGTATCTGATATCATACCACCCTTTTTTAACGGCTTCAATTTTGGATATGTCAGATTCTACATGAAGCGAATGAGATTTATGTCTTAACACGCACTAAAACAAGCTCTTACAATGTCTTCTGTATCATTAAGCCTTTCGTTAGCTAGTTCATTATCGGACGGTGTTTCTTCTTCCTCTTCTACTGCTTCGGGTACGTATTCTACAAATTCATAGATTTGTAACAATGAAGCTTTTGCCACAATAAGATTAGTTGCATCAGGAGAAGTAAATTGACTTGTTTCAACATATTCAACCGTTTGAGGTGGAAAGAGCTCTTGATATATTGTGTAGGCTGACATGTCAACACAATACACAAAAAAAAAAATGTTTTTATTTACGCGAGAAAAGGGAAGAAAGGACGAAAATAGGTAAAAGCTAGATACAGTCACAAAAACAGTTGCCATGGAATTTTCATCATCGTTTCTCTTTCTCTTTCTCTTTCCTTCGTTATGAGTTCACAACATTTTATACCACCTGTTGTAAATAGAAAGCAATTTGACAACAATGACAGTAGAATTCACTCTTCTATTTGTAATAGAATTTTGGCATGATTGAAGAAGATTTATATCGTTCTGGGCAACCAAACGAGCTGAATTTCCCGTTTTTAGAAAAGCTTGGGCTTAAAACAATAGCTTGGTTAGCCCTTGAAGAACCTAACCAAAGATTGTAATTCACCAACAAAAAACAAAAGCAACAGCATGTTGATTTTCTCTCGTATTGTAGTTTGGATTTTATTGATGATCAAGAAATTCAGCTGCATCATTTGGGAGTTGTTTCTTCGGTGAATGCGTGGGATCCAATCACTGAAGAAGCGGTATTACAAGCACTTGAGTTAATTCTGAATCCAACAAACTATCCCATGATGATTATGTGTAATCTTGGTAGACATAGAACAGGTATAAAAATAATATTCCTCTGAAACATCCTTCACCGACGCAATTGATAGGCACAATTGTAGGTTGTTTAAGAAAGTTACAGAAATGGAACTTGACATCGATTTTTGAAGAATATCGTCGATATGCAGGACCTAAAGTAAGATTATTAAATGAACAATTCATTGAGTTGTTCGATACAGACCTTGTCACTATACCTGCCAATAAACCCACCTGGCTTTAATCAAAAAACAATCTGATTTTGATGATAATGCAAAATTAATCACTTTTCTACTTGTCCAATCATTTAAAGTAGTTTTCTAATTCTTGTTTCAAATCCGTGTGTGCACGCGTTTAATAAAGAGATTTAATCTCTAAATGTTATGAAATAAAGTTATATAAAGTACATAAAAAAAAGCACGCCATTTTTTGTATAAAGCCCACCTTGTTATCTTGTTTCATGCGTTCTTTTCTATTTCTTTTGATTCATTGACGGTTTTCTGTGTAACGATGATCACTTTAAGATATCACACATTACAAACACAAGAATTACTTGAGATTGAAACAGTAAATATTAATGATACAAAGTAAAGGAGAAACTTACTATTTGAGTCATTAGATTATGTTACGGGTCTCAAGCGTCCTTTTTGTTTATACACTTGATTACTCACTCTTCAATAAACCCAAGAACGAAGTGTATGGATATATTTGCGGATTAATACAACGAATGCGCGTTTGTCAAACACTAAATATTTCAATCTCTGAATTTCTTGATTTCTTAATGGATGTTGAAAAAGGATACAACAACAATCCATATCATTCATTTTATCATGCGGTAGATGTTGTGATGGTGTTGTGCTATCTCTTGGAAAGCTGCGAATTGTCTCGATATTTAACAAGCATGGAAACAGCCATACTTTTTATTGCAGCCTTATGCCACGACATTGGACACGTAAGTATGATATAGAAAAAGACAAAATAACTTATATTTAGATGATAGCCGGGAAAAAACAATCAATTTGAAGTATCCTGTCAATCAAAACTAGCAAGAGAATTTAGTAATCTTTCTGTTTTGGAAAGCAAGTCATGTCAAATGACACTGGAATTGATGGACAAACATGGCTTAGAACGACATGTATATCCCAAAGAACTCAAACAATCCACGGTCAAGATGATTTTAGCTACTGATATGGTTTGTCACTTTGCCCTATTAGAAAATATTTCCATCTTACGTAGCATTATTCATCAAGACACCCGTCAACGTCTCTGTCCGCTGAGCCCTCTTTTCATGCCCGAAAAGGATCCCTTGAACTACTTTCAAGATGCTTTTCCACCATCACATGCATACAAAGCACCCGATTCTACACAATTGACTGGCCCATCTCAACTCTTGCCAGAGGAGCGCCTCATGCTCTGTCACATCTTGATTCACGCTGCAGACATCAGTAATCCTTGCCGACCCTGGCCTATTTTTTATCATGCGGCACAGCTGGTATGTACCGAATTCTTTCGACAAGCAGAAGAAGAATTTCACATGAGATTAATACCTCATATCGGTAACACGAATCCGTCCACGATCAGTGTGGGATTTATTGACTTTATTGTGTATCCTTATTTTCAAGCCATCTCTGAACTTTGTCCCAAGTCGGCAAGTATGATGGAAACTTGTGTCAAGAATCGTCAAGAGTGGATTAGGCTCTCTGCAGAGGATGTTTCGGAAAATAAAAAGACAATATATCAAAGTCTTTCTAATATGACCCCCCTATCTTCATAAGATCAATAATAAGAATATTTGCTATGTACATCGTGTATCCTTATTTTTCTGTAAATAAAGCCTTTTTTTATATTTAACTTTATATATTCAATGGGTTTTGGCTAGAATTAGAATACCTTTCAATAGATTAGACCATTTACTGTCAAGTCTCACTTTTTTCCCTTCCTAGTTTAAATGTAAACAACCTCTGTTTCGACAACTGCTTTCTTTTTTAATGTAGAATTCATTTAAAAAGAAGAGCAAAGCAAAGCAAAAAACATGCTAATCATTTTATTATCATATTCTTTCTCTTCAAATGAAACACTGGGAACAAGACTCATGTGTTTACTACAATATGAAGACAAAGAGATATATAATAAAGAATTAATGTTTCGACCATAGAATGAGAGACAAACGCATACATATTACAAAACCCAAGCTCTTGGCTTTTATATAAAAAGAAAGACTAAAACGAAATGTTTTCCAATTATTATAACGATGAAATATGATGAATGGGTTCTTAGCTTTATTATTGCAGGTCAATTATACTTATTAGTCGAAGGTCAAGCATCAACCATTAAGTAAAACAAAACATATATTTCGTGAATGTATAGTAATTGTGATGTATGTTTAGTGTTGAACTTGAGCATATTGAAGGACGTGCGATGAATACCTTTGCTAGGGTAAAACGTGCACTTGGAAAGTATGGTTTTGTGGATCAATCTGTTAATGCCCGTGTCAATTCGGTTATCTCTGGTATAGATTTACAAAGCGTTTATGTAGACATTGAGGTAAAATGATGATAAAATAATGTAAGCCGTAATAACACCTTAAGAAAGTATGTGGGTCAAATATCGATTGGTACACCACCACAGAACTTTAGTATGGACTTTGATACAGGAAGTTCGGATATTTGGGTTCCCTCCACGAAATGCCTTTCAACATGCGGAACACACCCTCGTTTTGATTCCACCAAGTCATCTACTTTTGAACTGATCAGTAATGACACTTGGCAACTTCAATATGGCGATGGATCGACCGTGATCGGCTATACAGCCTATGACACAGTTCGCTTGGGTCAATACATACAACCTCATCAACGAATTGGTCTGGTCTCTTCAGAGACAACTCAATTATCTCGAGATATGTATCTGGATGGTATCTTTGGCTTGGGCTTTCCTCCTTTGGCATTGACTGGAATACAACGTTCGGTAGTGGAAGATCTTTACCTTACGGGAGAGATTGATAAACCAATTGTTAGCTTTTATCTTGGAAAGGCAAAAGAAGGTGGAAAAGGTGAAATTGTAAGTTTGAGAAAAAAAAATATAATTATACCTTTCTCTTATGTATTATGCTTTATATAGCTCTTTGGTGACACGAACAAAAACCATTATGAAGGTGAGCTCAAATATGTTCCAGTCACTGAAAAGACATATTGGCAGGTCGACTTGAACATAATAGATGTCAACGGAACCAACGCGATGAATGGTAAAAGCATGCCTGCTATTTTGGATACTGGAACCACCTTGATCATTGTTCCTACGGCTATTTCTGATGTAATTCATGCCGCCATCCCAGGCGCTCAATATAATTTCTTTTATGGTTGGCGCATACCTTGTTCACTTGCTGATTCGGACTCAAAAGAGGCTATTACATTTTATTTAAATGGGCAAGCTTTCCCGATTTTGATCAAGGATCTTGTTCGTGCTAGACAATCCTCGAGCATAGTTATGCCAGCTAATGATTTGTGTTATTCGGGTATTGCTGAAGCTCAGATTCCTTTGATTATCTTGGGCGATACATTTTTGAGAAGTTATTATTCTGTTTATGATTTTGGCAAAGCACAAATAGGATTAGCTAAATCCAAAGTTTAATAATAAACATTGAAGAGGGTTTATGTACAGTATTTTAATTGAAAATGAAACAAGGAAGAATACTCAGAAAAAGGCTTGTAATATGTACTTTTTGTTGCGTCCTTTTGGTTCCCTGCTAGGCAGTACTGTGCCATAACCAGTATTGAACTCTTCAAGCAAGCTTTCCTGATATTTTTAATAAGTAAAATTCGTTACATTATCATACTCACAAACATCTGCCTTTTATTACTCTTTTGAAGAAATAAACTGTTCTGCTGGTATGAATTTTAAAACATATTTTTTGACAATGTCCACTGTGAGTTTCATTATTGGTCAAACTAAAATGTGACTGAAATTAATTTCCTTTATAGCAAGCCATTTATATAAGTTGTACTTTCTATAATTCATAAACTAAATAACAGGGAGAAACGATTAAAATAGACACGTCTTCCTATTAGATATTTACAACCTTACAATATCAAGGCGTAATATCGAGTGGTTAGCTTGTATTCAATTAAGATTAAAGTAGGATATAAGGAGAAAACTGATAATTGATTGATCTCTTAGTTTTATATAAAATCAGTAATTGAAGACCCAAATTTACACGAGCCAAATGATTAAATTTGCTTTTGTGTACTGTTGAGGTCTATCAAGATTAGATAAGATATTCACAAACCTTCTAGGAAGGATATATCAATAGAGAGCTTGGTTTGAGGTAACTGGAAATTCAGAGAATCACAGAGTATTTTAAAATATCAACAGTATTTGTCTCATTTCAACTCAGGCTGTCCGAAAAAAAACTCAATTATCTCATTTTAAGTTAAGCAGTGTAATAAAAAACGGACTCTTAATCTGTTCGTTTCATACTCAAAAAAAAAGGGGGAAAATAATAATAAAAAAAAAGGTTTATATGTAAAGGTATATACTAACAGCATCCACCAGTATTTGAAGAAGTATTTGCTGAAGGTAAAGAAGTTCCACCTTGAGAGGGAGCTAATTTTACTCCATTCGACTACTATAGTATAAGTATACGGATAAACATATTATATAATTTTCTTACCTCGCTATTTAAATCAATGGTCCCACTTGCAATCTTTTTCTGAATTTCTTCTGCTGTTTTAACAAAAGCTTCTTCAATATTATCAGCCAATTTTGCGGACGTTTCTAAAAAGAATAGGTCATGTTCTTGAGCAAACCTTTCAGCTTCTTCTCTTGATACTTGTCGTTGTCCTTCCAAATCACTCTTATTGCCAATCAACATGATGACTGTATTGGGATTAGCATGCTGACGAGCGTCCTCTAACCAAACAGATAGATTTTCAAAGGTTTCTCTTCTTGTAATATCATAAACTAATAAGGCACCAGCTGCTCCACGATAATAACTTCTTGTGATGGATCTAAATGATTCTTGTCCTGCCTTTATATAGTATGAGTGTCTTGCGTTATTTATTATTATTTTATTATTTACTGTATCCCAAATTTGTAACTTCGTTTGCTGGTCGTTTACTGTAACAAAGCGTGTACCAAATCCAACGCTAGATATGTCGTTATTATTAGGTTACTTTTTGCTGCTCTTATTTTTTACCCAATAGTCAAATCATGAGCAGGCATAAATCTTTTGTCTGTAAATTGTAATAGAATACAAGACTATATAAAGCAGTTTATAACGTGTATATGAATACCATTACTCTACTTTATTTCTACCTTTCCTACACCTATGAGGAGCAAGGTTAATCATGCGTTCTGTTTTTCCCCTTTTTAACGTATGAAAGTATCTTTATACTTTACCTGTATCACCAATAATGATATACTAATCAAATAAAATAAAAACAAAAAACTGTATTAATTCGATTAACAATATCAAAATATTTATATATCTTTCTTATTGCCATACTTTAATAATATAATTGTAGTTGTAATTAGACATTAGCTTTATCGTAAAAAAAAAAAGAAAGAAAAGAAAAAACAAAAAAAATCGCAAAATGACGATGATGTCAGTTACCGGACTTATAATTGAGTTTGTAAAAGGAGAATGAGGCCAATGTGTTGAAAAGGAACATGCACTGTTATGAATTAGAAACTGCCTTAGTTTGAGATAATCTTTTAATATGATGTTGATCTACATTTGGAACCAAGCAGTTATGACTAGTGGCTGATTGTTACAAGATGCAAATACATCTTAAGAAGCATCAAAAATAAAAGTTTGATCTCAAATCTTGTACTGTCTTCATTGTACAAACATATTAAAAAAAAACGCATTTATAATCACACTGAAATTGCTATAGAGACCTGATCTGGTTTTATAGACTCAAAAGCACCTACAAAACCACAGAATCAATAGCAAATTAACAAAAGACTTGCACTGACTTTCAATTATTTTAACCAAAAGCGGACCTTCTGTCTCTGGACGTGTACGTGTCTCAATTATGCCCTTATCTATTTACCTCTTTTTTCTATTTCATAAAAATGCCTACAACAGTTCAATCATCCATCACAGCTCATGTTCATCCTTTAGTTTTACTCTCAGCAACTGACCATTATAACCGAGTTGCTAAAGGTACAAAAAAACGTGTTGTTGGTGTATTACTAGGTCAAAATAAAGGCAAAACAGTAAATGTTTCAAACAGTTTTGCGGGTAAACTCATAAAACAGGTCAACAATGTCAACCTTTTGACCTTTATGTATAGTTCCTTTTGAAGAAGATGAAAAAGACCCTTCAGTTTGGTTTTTAGATCATAATTACGTTGAAGCAATGAACGACATGTTTAAAAAAGTAAACGGTAAATGTAACCAAACCAGTGATGTCGACACGTTTTCTTACTTTTTTTTTCTTTTAGCAAAGGAAAAGTTGATTGGTTGGTATCATAGTGGACCCAAACTTCGTTCTTCAGATTTGGAAATTAACGAATTATTCAAACGATATACACCTAATCCTGTGCTTGTTATTGTTGATGTAAAGCCAAATGATGAAGAAATACCCACTGACGCTTACTTTGCCATTGAAGAAATTAAAGACGTAAATGCACTGCTGTAATCAGTGTATGTTACTTTATTAACAATGTGTATGATAGGATGGTACGACAACTACGAAAACATTTATGCACATCCCATCAGAAATTGTTGCTGAAGAAGCCGAAGAAATTGGTGTTGAACACTTGTTACGTGATATTAAGGATAATGCAGTAGGTACATTATCGACACGTATTTCATCTCAATTGGGATCATTGGGTGGATTACAAGGCCGTTTAGAGGAAATTCGCCATTATCTGGAAAAGGTCGTTAGTGGTCAATTACCCGTGAACCATCAAATCATCTACAACCTCCAAGACATGTTTAATCTATTACCCAATTTAGAAAGTCAAGAAATGGTTCAATCATTTAGTACAAAAACGAACGATCAGCTATTATTGATTTATTTGTCAAGTATGATTCGTGCTGTTATTGCTCTTCATAACTTGATTGACAACAAGATTGAAAACCTCAAGGATGAAAATACTTTACAAGAAGAAGCAAAAGAAGAAAACTCAGCTGAAAAGACGAATAATGAGGATACAGTGCCTACAGTACCAAATTGATGATTGCAAAATCTCAATTTTAGGTTTTAAAATCTCAAATTGTGATAGTAAAACTTTGGTTTTTTTTTTCAATCATCATACACTTTTTTTAAGAACATTATTTAATTTGTATTATTTTTTACTTGTGTATCTTAAATGGATTTTTTTATTTAAGCATTTATGAAAAAAGCTAACGGGGTATTGGATGAAAACTTTTTTAAGGTATGGCGTAGTATTTCATTTTATGCTTCAGTTATTCCTGTATGCAAGTCTTCTCTATCACCGAATTGGATATGTTGAAGTCTGAATTTGACGCCAAAGTAATATTGTTCTAAAAGATTCAATTCAGGGGAATAAGGAGGACGGTGAATACATCCATATTTCCTTTTTTTTCAATCATACTTTGGACTTTATTAGAAGTACGAATAGATGCATCATCTATAATAACATAAAAGCCCTTCATTTCAGGAAACTTATCCATACGGCTCATCGTCTTAGCTTTTAAGTTTATATAATGTCCAGCTACAGTATCATTTTGTCTATTATCCCCAGGTCAGGTTATCTTTTTCTTCTGAGCTTCATCTATCGTAACCTTTTTTAATTTTTAAGAGATTATGACTTATATGTTCACAGCACCAAGATGTCTTTCTGATCTTCTCCTTTGAAGAGGAAGAACTAGAATTAACTGCAGAAAAGATATCAGTAACGCCGGAATCAATGCCGAAAACAAGAGCTTTATTGTCATAGTTTCTTCAGCAAAGACTTTGGAAGTCAGAGCATTTTACACTTTATCAGTAACCATTTGTTTGAATCAAATTCCTAAAAGTGATAATCAGCTATAAATGATAAGTGCGTATGTGAGGATAGTATAGCTTACCAAATCTTGCGCTTACAGTTGTGATTTGATTGTTCTTTTTAATACTTGCTTTAGAAAAGCCAAAGAATTTTGAGTACCATATTGTAAGATCATCATCAGTTGCTTTTTTAGGGATATTTTTCTTATCACTAATAAAGGATTTGCCAGCCTTCCAGAAAATCTGTTCATCGATTTGAACAGACTTGGATTTGCAATTATACAATGGACGTAAAGAAAAAAATATTCTTGATCCTTTAGAATCAGTGTACTTTCTGGGCTTGAATTTATCGTCTCAAATTTCCTTTCGAGTATCCTTGATAAACGACTTGACCTTTTCCAAATCATCAGCATATAGTTTCTTAAATTTCTTTGAGTCTCCCAAGGGATTGTTTGAGCTGATATATACCAGAACAGCTTTCTTTAAACTTTTGTAGTCTTTAGCATTCAGCTTGGAAACACCTTCAGTGGACTTTATATTTCTATGAATGGCTTTGTTCATTTTCTCTTGTATCGCATGAAACCATTTAAGATAGTGATGCAGACTTGCATAAACATTTGCTTCTTTTGGCTCCTTAGAGTTGGATGTATCATATTCCTTCCAATGCAAAAGAGCATTTTTGACAATATTCTTGTTAGCTTCACTATTTTCAGCAGAAGAGGGCCATTTAGAAATAGAAGGTTTTAACTTCTTTTGGTAGACATGATGACCAAGGGACTTCCTTTGCGCTACAGTTAAACTATCACTACAGAAAAGTTTGTGACCAGGTTTGAAGAAAAGATCAAGAAAAAAGAGGTTGAGTCTTTTTTCAAATTTGCTTGAGATGCTGTTACGTACCAAAGCTTTGTATTGCTTTGTCCTAGATGAAATAATTGCTTGGTATCCTTGACCTTTGAGCTAATCCAAGTTGATTCTTTCAGGTAACTATTCGCAAGATCTATCAAAGCAGCTCTTAACAGCTTCGTCAGCTTTCTTTCCTTGTCCAGTAAGAAGTGGAAAAAGTTGATAAACCAAATTGTGAGTAATAATAATAGGAACTTGCTTGTTCTTTAATTGATTACGATAAAAGTAGTTTGCAAACATAGGCCCAGCATAAACGACTTGAAATATACCAGACATTATTTTTTGGATTTATAGAATCATATTAGCATTCTTGCAAGTGCTGTCCAAATTTACTTTGATAATTGAATTTTTTGTAGATTCTTTGAGTGCTTCTGCCTTGTTCCTGATATGGTAAGGATACTCGCAGCTAGAAGATCGTGCATGATCAGTTCTACCACATGTAGAGCACTTCATAGACTTTGTAGGTTATCGTTGAACTTCTTTGGAAAACTTAAGAGATACTTGTTTGTCTTTCTTCTTTTGAACAGCTTTAGAAGTCCGTTTATTGGCCATTGAAACCTTTAATAGCAAATGTAGAAGAAGCAGCAGTATACAAGTCTTTGTCACTGTTTCATCTATAATTTATTACAATGTTAATATGATTCAACATGATAGCTAAGAATATATACAGATGTTATTCTTCTTTAGACACTCCAAATGTATGTAATATCTCTTCCTTACGCTTGTTCCTCTTTGCTATGGCTACATTTTCTTTGATTAATACTATTTGCATTAGTTTGCTTATTCATGTGGAGGAAACACAAGCTATTGAAAATATGTCTGGTTTATTTTTGAAACATTCAAATGGATCACTAAATAACATCCAATTGAAAGCAAACTTTATGAAAGGCTAAAAATCGTTATCAGTCTTCTTCAACAGAAACTTTTTCTTGAGTCAATTGAGAATTTGAGGTACTCGCTGCCATACATTTATAGTTTTAGACTTACTCTATTGACTAATAACAATTTCGTATAACAAGTTTTGTTTAGCTCTTGGCTTTTTGGAAGATGAACTCTCTTGATCTGGAGAGTTCAAAGTAAGTTTCTTTTCCCACTTCATCTGTATTTACTGCTGTAAATATTCTTGCTTTTTGACAAGATAAATAAATGAAGATATACTTATTGTTCAATACACTAAGACGGAAGAGGAAAGAGAGAAATAAGAAAAAAAAATATTTGGCTATGTTGTCTTTTTTAATTCATCATACGAATATATCAAGAGGGCCAACAACGTGTTCTTTATTAAAAACAAAAGAGTGAAATACAGTGTTAAAGATGACCTTTTGATGCAGGTAACACTTTGACTCCTCGAATTGTAGAAGCTTGTTCACAAGTTACTCTGGTAGACTGTCAGGGAATGAATAAGACATCCAATTTATTCTTTGACAGTTGCCTTTTTTAGACAAAAATCAATGATATTTCCAAAATAGCTGTCATATTTTCTTAATTAATTATTTCATTTTTCTCATTTAAAAACTCTTAAGTCTCATTTACTTGGAAATTTTTTTCAATTATAAGACAATAAATCGTCACAGTGGCTTGTACAAATTTCTGTAGCAATCGTATCATCCATCCTTTTTTAAAATTTTTTTTTCCCTTCTTCCTCTTATTTTTATTTTAAAAATGGCACCTGTCGCAAAGTCCAAGAAGAACGCTGAATCCATCAACTCTCGCCTTCAACTCGTTACCAAATCTGGTAAATACACTCTTGGATACAAGTCTTCTTTAAAGACTATTCGTCAAGGAAAAGGTAAAGTATTTAATTGACTACAGTTTTACCTGGGGGGCAGGAGCCCAATATAAAAAGTAGTCATCTTTTTTGTTTACATCTTGCCCCTTTTAGGGCTGAGAATGTCCCCCCAACCGATCACTGACATTTTATTTTATAGCCAAGTTGATCATTATCGCCGGTAACTGTCCTCCTCTTCGCAAGTCTGAAATTGAATATTATGCCATGTTGTCCAAGACTGGTGTTCACCACTACAATGGTAACAACATTGATCTCGGTACTGCTTGCGGTAAGCTTTTCCGTACCAGTGTTCTTTCTATCACTGATGCCGGTGACTCTGATATTTTGACCGCCCAATAAATATATAATTCATTTTTTTTTTTGGAGCCTTTAGCTTGTCTTTAAATACATATTGTTTTTATGATTTCTTTCAAATACTATGTGAGAAAAAAGCCGTATTGAATACAAAATGGGAGACATTTTGGGATCTCACATTATCTCCTAATGTATAAGACTCCAACGAATTTTTTTATGAGCGCTTATTACATTGTAATTCAAATTTGCTTGTAGCAAAGGCCGTAGGGAGAGATGTGGTTATTAAACTAGAGAATATTTAATAAAAATAGCTTTACAAAAATACTGCTTTTTTTTTTATCTTCTATATAGGATGCTAATGTTACATTGTAATTTCTGATAGCTAACTATTTCTTGGTATTGTAAATTTGAGCATTATCTGACAGCTGAGATCAACTGCCTTTCACCTCCCATTTTAAAAAATTGCTTTTGGTCGTAAATCCTTTTATCATACATTGAATGTAAATATAAATGGAAGCAACAATCTGCAATACACAGACACAAACCAAGTAATTGGCCTCCTTTGCTTTACTGCAACTTGCCAAATCATAAAAACCATCATTCTTTTTGAACTGGCGAAAGGCTGCCTTAATCACATTTTCTGTTTTGTTTCACAGCATAAAACTAACAGCTGATATTCGGTCGTTTAAGCATATTGTTGACGAGAATAAAAAAAAAAAGATGGTTGTATTTTAATTGACAATATGAAACTCTAGTAAATTATAAAATAACTATGTAGCTATTTCTCTGTAAACTCATTTAATATGCCAAACACTCAAAAATTATTTAATTATAGCTTTATGAATTAATCTCTACATGGATGATATCAAAGATATAAAATAACAAAAAAAGAGGGATGGAAGGGGAAGAGAGGGATGATTGTCCCGTACAGCGCATGAAATACATGTAATATAGGGTGATGTTGATTCCAGTAAGAAAACAAAGCATGAATTCGAAAAATCCCAGTATTTTTTTAATGCTTTATTTATTTGTACACAAGTTGTTTTATTCCCAAGATTGTTCAACGGTTTCTCGAACTCTTCTTACATATTCTTTTCTATTCTCTCGATAAAGATTGGCTGCTTCTGCATTAGCTGGTGAGTTGGGATTAGGATCATTAAAAAGTGATTGAATACTGGTTAATATAGCAGCAACATCATAGGTTGGACTCCATCTATTTTGTAAAATATCGAGACAAAGTTCTCCATTGGCATATACGTTGGGGTGAAACATCTTTGATACAAATTTGACTTGAGGTGGTTTATTTGGCTTTACAGAAAAAAAGAGAATTAGATTATTACAAACAAGGAGAAGGATATAAAGGAGGAATTTTGACTTACATAGGTTTCATCAAATTGTAAAACCAATTTAAATGTACCATCCTCAAAAGGAGTATCAGCTATTTCAAAAATATAATTAATTATCATAAAACTTATAATTTTTTTAATTTTATACCTGGACCAAAGATGACAGCATTCCACATCATGATGTTGTCTGGACAAGGTGCGCCTATAAGAACAATTATTAATAAATTCCATCTTTAGAGAGTAATGGTTAAATGTAACCTGAGACACCAGCTATATAAAATAAGAGTTAGAGATGAATAAAGAAAAGGAATGCAACATCAAGACTTACCTGGTGGGTCGCTTTGAATTCCCTTAAAATCACGCATAAGTCTTCTTCTTGTAGGTGTGGACATTGTTTTTATGATTTATTTATTTATTTGATTTGTATTTAGAAAGAAACAAAAAGAAAAAAAAGAAAATGAATACGTAGTTTACAAACCTTTATCAAGTGACTGTTCATTGGTGCAGTATTTTCGTCAGGTCCGATTTTTAATTGTTTTTTTTTTTTTTTTTTTTTTTTTTACAAAAATGACAGATTATTAATCAAGAGAAACAAAATGTGAGACACCTGTTGTTCTTTGTCGACTTTTGTAGAATAAAATAAAACAACTGATTTGTTACTTGCAAATTGTAGCTTTATACAACATGGGAAAGCCCATTTCAGCAATTTTGCAATTTTCACATCGTTAGTATTGGCCTATTTCACATGCAGTGATTTATGATAAATAAGATGCTAACTGTATGTAGAATATCTTTAAAATTATACTCTTACTCATTTGTGTATTGATGATGTCTGCAGAACAATGATACACTTGAAGTTACAATAAACGAAAACACACTCTATTAATATGGTAACTTGAGTTTTTTTATCTTATTATTAGTTTAAAGATGTACTTCCCGTATCAAACTGAAGCAATTATTTTTAAATACCAGAAAGAATATGGTATGTGGTTACCCTCATATGCTGCCGAGTCAAAGATTTTATAATTACCATTGATGGAGCACTAAAATAGTTTTTTCTTCCGACTATTTAAAAATATAAAACCTGAGTACTATAGGTTATGAATTTAATAATATTCTTTATCCAATATTCAACCTTCTTGGCTACCTGTGGGTACTTTTATATTCTTTTTGCTATTTAATTAGCGGATACTGAAAAGAATAGTTCAAATTGGACATGCTCGGAAAACGTAGAAAGACCAATAAACATTATTTTAGCTCGGAACTTTAGTTACAACTAAGATGCAGTAGATTCCTGTCATATAGAAAAAAATAATAATTTGTTAAAATATGCTCTCAAGGATTAACTACAATGAATGTTTTATAGCTATTATGATATTAGCAAAAAGGTGTGCTTTTGTAAGCCATACGATTTTGAAGTATACTAGCGTGTTGTTCGTATAAATCGGAGCAAGATTGACATACTCAATTGCGTTGTGCTCTAAAGAGTATTATGTAATAGTAATTAAGTATTATTTAAGTTTAATAGTGTGATTATATGAAAATGTTGATTTATTAGCATGTGCAAGCATTTATATTAAATTATGTATAGATTTTAATAGCAACATGTGGCATTCACTCAGCTGCATAGTATATATAATACTTTGCTAATTGCTTATTACATGTGTTATTTTATATCGTGAAATGCTTATGATTTTGAGCATATGACTAAATAAAATCATTTTGTATATTTTGGTCCTTTTGAGTTATTATTCTGTACTATCGTTTTTTGTGAACAAAACATCTACATAAAATACACGTTGCATCAAAATTGAGCGTTATTTATAAAATGCCAAAATAAGAACGAAATACATAATGTGTTGTTGGAACAGAAAGTCTGACAATATGTTGAGAACATTACCAAATATAATGGCAAATTTTTTTATTTTTTGTCAGTCTTCTAAATTACTTGATTGTATAAATAAATCCTGACGTTTCTCACTATTAGAATATTGAAATTGTTTATATAATACACTATGTATTATTCAAAGGATAGAAGATGACTGGATTTTGCTTTATGCAAGAAATATCATATTGGTAATGTAAGGTAAATAATACACAGAAATAGCGCAAGATCCAGTAGATGAATCTTTGCGACACATCTTTGAAATACAAATGACAAGTGTATATACATAAAAAAGAGCAACCAAGAAGACCACTCCGAATATGCTGGAGAGAGAATAAAAATAGATCCTGACAAAATCTCTTTCTATGAATAAGACGGGACCAGGGAGGCCAAGCTTCAGATTGAACCGGCTGTATTCAGAAATACTTTTTTTTTCTTCTACATGGGAATGAAGAGAAAAGATTTGGCTGGGCGTAAGTGTTGATTGATCTTTTACTGATGAGAATTGCGTTGAGGTTGCAACCATGTGGAAAAAGAATAAAATGCCTCTATTAGTGAATAGTCATCCCCAAAGAACACAAATGTTTATAAAATAAGGCTTTACATAAGGTTTAGCGATATCACGAAATAGCTCTGATCTCCTCAATAACTTACAAACCAAGTTAAGGAACAGTGGTCAATCAAGTGGCAGAAGTAAACAGACATAAAGCAGTTGGGAATCATACGTAAAAACTGATTAACATGAAGCCATCTATGTTAATCTATTTGGATCCATTAACATCCGGTATTGATGAGATTGGGGCAGATAGCAGCAAATCAAACACGGCTGCAGAAAATAGGCGCGTATCATGAACGGACAGCTGATCGAAAAAGTCAAATGCTTGATGGTTATAATGTCATGTTTCAAAAGGCTCCAAGCTATCTGTATGTCAAAGTTCGGGAAAGAAAAGAAAGACATTGAGGAATAAGGGCATATGAGAAAACCATGAACAAATGAGAATGTAAGACATAATGTCTTATTTTTCTTATTAAATACTCAAAATGTCCTGTCGAACTCTCGAGTTCTCCAACCTGTATCAATCACATCAATGACTATATATTACTACAAGTAAGTGAGGCTCGGAATGAGATGTCCTTTATTTAATAAGTATTGCGCGTCTGTTTGTGCTTTTTATAATCTAATAATGGACATATCGCAGATTGGAAGAACAGTGAGAATTATATACATTTTGTCAGAACAATAGAGACATGGCAAGCTTATTTTAGAGAAAGTTATTGTTGATTTATTGATTTTCTTTCCTTGGATAAAGAAACTCTTTGATATCCCATAAACCTTTTATTTTCGAAGTAAGAAATGTATTCTGACTTCATTGGCTAGGTTACCTAACCTTTCATCAGAGCTAAAGTGATTCTATTCATTTTATGTAAGATATGATGGATACCTTATAAGCTGAAATTGTTTCAAATGAACATAGAAATTGACAAACTATTACATCTAAGTCAAGAGAGAATGGGTAAGGTGCTCTTATATTACTCATTGGTCCAGGATGCTTAAACTTGGCACTCGCATCATTAAAATTCTAATTGCAGGATATATTATTCATAAAAGCGTTTTTGTCTATTAATGTAACAGGTTCTTTTTATCCACAGCCATGTTATGAAATCGGTAGGTGGTTTCTGAATGAAGAGAATCAGAATTTGAAGAAGATATGGTAAAATCACTATTAGGCCGCAAATTATACTGCTTTTAAGTACTTTTACGGAAAGTTATCATATTCTGACTCATTTCAAATATGATTCATATTCAAATTAAGGGTTGACCAAACATATTTTTTTTGTCATCGTCATTACATCTTTAAACCGCTTTATGCACATAGCTCTTCTATTGATTACTGAGCATTTGTTTCTTTGCAATGTAAATGAATGCCAATACATTGACGTATAGCTTTTCAAAGGAAACAAATCCATTATTATGTAAAACTTTATCTTTTGAACATTTTTCATAGATGGGTGATCATACTAAACTATAAATGATAGTGCCAATACGATATTATTAGATTAGAATTGAATTTATAAATTTATCATAAAAATAGTATTGATCATGTTTGGCCTCATAGCTAGCTTTCAGGTAAGTAGGTAGAAGCCTATGTTCTCCTAGAAGAGCTAATTAGCAGGTTTGTATCTCAAAGTTTAATATTAATGCACATATACTTTGTTATGTATTGCTTCTATCCATTTTTAGTATAATAGAAATGAATAATTGACATTGTATTAAATTAGCTAAATAATACTTTCCATTGCTTATGAATGATTATTAGATCGGTTAGTCAATAGCCATAGCTTTTATCTTTCTTTTTTTTTAAAAAGTTGGAAAGTACATATTTGAATATAAATTACATACAGAGCACACTAAAACTATTAAAAATACTCTATAATTACTATTAAGAAATTATTTCAAGCTTCACATGTATTACAAGTTAAAACCCACAATGAATTACGTTTGCTTAGTTTACTAACTCACCAACATATATTGGGCTTTACATGAAGAAGTTTGGCATCTTCTTGCTTGAAATTGACCATCAACCAAGATTTATTGCTCATCGTTTCTGGTTACTGTTTACAAATAATTTTGATAAAATAATATTAAAGGGACAAGATTTGTCTTTAAGTGCCATTGTGCTTTTTTTGGATGTAAATTTGGTACTCTATTTTTGGTCTTGTTGCATCAATTGCAAATGAATTCTGATAAAACTAGACAAACCATAAATGATACAACTTGCCTTGTAAGCAAAACCTACCAAATTATAGTCCATTACTTGAGCTCATATAATACTATGCTAAAGAAAAAGATGATTTGTTAGTAACAGTAAAAGGATAATTTAAAATCCTGTAATGACTACTCTGGTAATTGAGTAAGTCATCCTTCTTTTTTTATCTTTTCTGATGCTACTAGACCTGTTCTTTTCTATCATCCTAAAATATATTTGATCTTATTGCTACTTTGATTCTTTATCATTATAAAAATAAATGTTTTGTATCAATAAGCAAAAAAAAAAAAAAAAAAAAACGCACCGAGACACCAACCATTGAATACACATTTTTTTAGTAAAAAGCAGACAATTTTATTCGGTATGCTTAGCTTTTATTAATTTTTTGTTGGCGGAATTCATCAGTTATATAAACATATTATTGAGCTACACTATCACTTTAATCTCAATAAAGTGGATAAAATAATAAAATACAGTTTTTTTTCACTTTTCTATCAAAGAATTCATATGACAGAAAGCAGAAGATATGTGTGAAGGATAGAGACTGCATAACAAATCTATCAATACAGTGAGATGTGATTTTATAAATGATAAACAGCACAATTATTTTTTATATAAATTCGATATGATTTACGCAAGAAAAGTTATCTCTCTCATTAAAGTTTAATATAATGTTTAGTCTTAATGCTTTTTCTAGCTCTTCTGCTTGCTCTCCTAATGCTACCACTTGTTCCCGCTCCCGCTCCTGCTCTTCTTGCTCTTGCTCTTGCTCTTGCCCATCTGCCACAACCACTTCTTGTGGTTCTCAATCAAACATCTCTTCTTTCCTCTCTTCATTCGCTAATCGGTTGATTAAATCACTGTTTATGATCATCATGAAGGTCTCTTTCGTTCTCTTGCGTTTTTCCTTGAGTTTGGATATGGGAAACAGCAAAAATTAGCTACCGAATGTATAATAGAAATAAACAAAAGGAAATTTCTTCAGAAATCAAAATTGCCCTACGAGCTTAGATTACTGGATTTACTTGGTTTCTTCCTTTTTAATTTACTTGTATTTATTATATTTATTTATAAACATTAAAAAATTATTATTCTTTTGTTTTAAGATTATACTTCGTCTTAGATTCGGGCGTCTCATTTCGTTATCTGGGGGAATACAGTGCAGTGTTGATAAGAAGAAATAGAATACAATAGACTGTTATCAGATAATAAAGCATGCAACTATATTAAGTAAGCAATAATGAATGAAAGCACCAGCTGAAAGTAAACATATAGCAAAATAAGTATTTTAGTAGACTATTACATTCTTTCCTTTATTATTCCGCTATAGCTGATTCTGCTCTAGCTCAGTAAAAGTTATTTTATATATAACTTCTGAAGCAATAACATATATTTATGGGAAATAAAACCAACTTAACATTTATAAGCAGTCTATCTACAAGACTAGGAACATATTTTTTCTATTTACCTATCCTCAATTTGTAGCCATAGTTGATCAAAGTATCTTAGAACGAATCCAATTGATTCTTTATGAAAAGGATATAAATACTAGATACAATGATATTAAATGAAGAATATGTTATGAATAAGAATCATGCCTAAAATCTTCTTTTATCTTATGTGTAAAAAGACTTGCTTTCCTATCTTATGTATGATACAGTGGATTAAAAATGTGTTCTAGTACTCTCATTAAATACTATTATTCTATCAGTATTATTGCTACAGCTGATAAAATGCAGTAATTTTCATATTTTATTACTGCATCAATTACTATGTAAAGATTGCGTTACCTTTTTAGCATTTACTTACTAAAACTTTACAAATTATTACAGATAGTGTACCGAACTGTTTTTCAATTTCATAGAAAGCAATAATGATTCCAATAAAATCATACCGTCTTTATTTTTTAGATGCGTGATGCGCATGAGGTTAGGATACTAAAAGGCCATACATTTAATTTAATCCTATCTCTTTTCTAGTATATAAACACATTATTTCATTAAAAAAGCAACCATATACTTTCATTTTTATTCATCAAGCCTTACTTTTTTTTTGGGTGTTATGCTCCATATATTTAAGATTGGTTTTACCATTTTGCTCCTTTATGAATGCCATGCAGCTTGACAAATGTTGTAGAGAAACGAAAACGAATTTGGGTACATGAGAATTTCCTTTCATATTCAATAACCTTTTTAAATCAAGATAAGAGATATTAAAGCAGTAAGTAATAACATGCTTCTTATCAGTGACTAATAGATCTTAAAAGAAAGACTTACGTTTAAACACTTAGAAAACCTATCAAAGAAACTTTTTCTTATTTTAATGTCTTACTTATTGGTAATGCTCATCACCAAGATCTCATAAAGAATTATAAGAAAGAAGGATGGGGTTTACTATCAAAGAGCAGATGAAATTCCATGTAAATTGAAAAATATTACAACCTGTTGAATACATTTAAACAAGATATTTTACTTAAAGACTTAAATGAGCATGCGGTGTTTCAAGAAACCATAGTTGCCCAAGCCAGATCAAATAAATTGTAAAAGAAGTTAAAATTCCTTGAGGAAGCAAGGGCAAAAAAAAAGAAAAAAAAAATGAATGAGTAAGAAGGGAAAGGCATGTCATAGATATCTGTATGAGCTCTGGGGCAATATTTGCTTGAGGTGGGCTGACGACATAGGCGGATCTTTTAGATAAAGTAGGTCCTGTTAAATACTATAAACATCACTATATTTTATCATACTTTACAATTCCTTCAAACCTTTATGGGCGTTTTTTTTCTATATTTACTTTCATATTTTGTTAAGCTGTTTGGTATTTAACAAGCCATATTCAAAGCTAGCGTCCAATCTCGGTAAAATTTGAAAGATTTTGTTAGGAGCTTACAATAACCGACGAGTCATGTTATGTAACAATTACCATGTCAAATAAAAAAAATAGCAAATCTTTGCCTTTTTAAATCTTTAATGTTTCTATTTTTATAGCTTTCTTACTAACCCTAGTACGTTCAATACCGAATTTTTCTCCCTTTTCTTTTTCGTTTTTTTGCTATATATGACTTCATAGATTAAAGGAAAGAATAGTAGAGGTGTAGTAAGATGATAAGGACAATATATCTCGTTTAAAACGTACAAACTCATCTGCCTTTTTCTTTAAGCAATGTATCAACCTCTCTGTCTATAGTTCGCATGATGTATCTTCATACAGGGTCAGCATCATTATGCGTTACAAATTTGTCTGTATGTTTTTTACTTTCATCATTAAAGAACTAAATACCGTCATAATTTGTTTGCTCACAGATCGATTTTGTTTAGTAAGATGTTTTCTTTTTCACGTTGTGCAATCAATCTAGTTTAGACATCAAAACACATTAGTTTATCACTTCAAACATCACAGTGACGATTGGATCAATAATTATACTCTTGTAGGGAGCATAGAACAAAAAAGAACGAGCTTCTTATCTACTAATAAGCTTATAGAGACTTCTTCCTTTGTCAGCACCAATGACATAATATTTAGATGAGGAATTAGAATAGTCTAGGTTTGAGTTGAAGCACCTTTATGGGCAAAAATTTATACATTAGGTGCATACTACAAGAAGGAACAGTTTAATTTTTTTCAGTAAACGATGAATTACTTGGGATACAATGTTTTCTTTTATTTTACAACTTTAATAAATGCATCAAGTATAAACAAATACAACTCTTTTTCTAGTGGTTAGCATATATAATAACATAGATGTAAAAACGGAAAGAGCATACAAATCAAAAAGATATTGTTTAACATACACTGATTTTCTATTTGAATGAAGGATTGTACTGATAGGAATGATTGCTTTTTTTTGGCATAGTTGAAAGAAATTAAGGGTGATTGGTATTGCATAGATTACTCATAAAGAAAGAAGATCATGTTGATTTGGAATTGCTCCGCTTACTTGAACTCCCTGCTTTTCGACGCCGGTTCTTTATATCTAAAAAGAGTACACCCGTCGTTGGATACGTGTTTGGCGGAGGCGCCGGTACTGATACAGATCTAGATTTGGGCGAAGCTGACTTTTTTAATTTTGCACGAAGCGCCTCCATGACTTTACCATGATCTAGAGGTTCTTCGGGAAAAGAAGGCAGCTTGGGCTGATTATCATCGAGTTCCATGACGCTTTCATAGGACAAAGTGCGGTGAATAGCAGATTTTTGTTTCTTTTGTATTTTGACAGGAGGCACCTGGGAAGTGGATGGGTAGAAATCAATGGGCGGTGAGGTCGCCGGAATGAAATCAAGCGAAGGAGATGATGCGATACTTGCGTTATCTAGCATATTGTATAGAAACTCGGAAGTGTGTAAAAAGGGGTTATTTATTTCTTGTGAGGGTAAAGACTGTCTGTGATGATTTGGAGTTTGATCAAAATATCCCAGCATACTAGATGCTAAAATAATGCATTGTCAATTCCTTCAAATGGCTGTATACAATTGGTAAAATACACGTACATGGATCATGAAAAGAAGAATGACTTGTCTGATACTCTAAGTTTGTTGACTGTGAATCCTCTATTTGATGTAATTGTTCCCTTGGTATGCTCTGCTTTATAAAACACGTAAGATTAAACAAAATATTTTCAAATTGAGCAATATCGTACCATATCTTGCTGCTCTTTTAAAAGTAAATCATCTTGTATACCTCTATTTGCATCATATTGAGCAAACATATCTTCCACAGGTAGACAACTAAATGACATTGATTGTACTGTGTGATGTGGAGGTACAGTATTATTTAATTGATCTCTTTTAGGTGGCATTTTAATTTGTTTGATCAAGCATAAAAAATTAAGGGAAGCAAAAGAAAGAAATAGATATAAAAGAGAGAGAGAGAGAAAGAGAGCAGTGAGCAATTCTCTATTGGAGATAGAGCTCAATTATATACTCATTGGTAGGAAAAAAAAAGTGAGAGCGAGAGTAGGTTCAAGTTAAAAATAAATGTTAAAATGATCGGTAGCTTAAAGTCGGCGTGCAAAAAAAAGACGTACATCATATGCTGTTTGAAAATACAATGAATATCACGTTTTCTCAAGTAATCAAACACCAATTTTTCATTTAATTAGTCTAAAAGCCACACTTTATTCCAATTAAACTAAACAAAGGTAATTACATGTATATCATTCATATTTTGTAATTGTCCATAGTTTATTATTTATTCCAAAGCAGTTATAAGATTATAAAAGGGAACAAAGGGAAAAAGGTTTTCAGTTTGTGCGTATGTGTGACAGGATTCCTGGAAAAAAAAAGGAAGCACATCGAGCAAATTGGTTTACCGATAAAATATTTTCTTTTTTTTTATCCATACATCTAACGCATCCATGTATAGACCTTATATCTCAGCTGAAATGAATTTTGTCGGCTTGGTTTCTCTTATATTCCAACAAATGAGTGAGTCCCTTTTGGAAAGATTAAATTCAGTAAAGTAACACAAAAGGGTTGAAATAGTGAGCAGGTTCTAAAAATAAGTCTTTTATTTATTTCTCTTCAATCTCCAGTAAGTTAAAAATAAAACACAGTGTTTTATTTTTACTGTTGTCAACAGGTAAAAAAATATAAAGATTTACATTGTGACCAAAGTAAAGACAATGATAAAGTTTACTTCTTTCAGCCAAGTGTGTTATCAACACCATTCCTTCTCCATTAACCCTTCTGTTTGATAGCATTTCGCTCTAACAATGGAGCACAAAACCGACAAGTTATTTTTAGCGCAACAGAATCTTAAAAATGTAAATTTGGGAAAGTTTAAAAGAGATGAGTATAAAGTTGATATTACAGTGAAAAAAGCTTTATATAATTGTAGAATTTAACAATCAATTGAATGAATAAGATTCTATGCTTCAATGGCTGTAAGCTAGTAAAGAGAAGGGATCGTATTCAGAAGTGTCAAGTTGAACAATGAGAAAATTTCAACTTTTTGTACATCGACTATTTTAGGAAACATGTTCTGTGCGAACACAGCAACGCCACACGTACACAAAAAAAAGTGATCCGTGTTAACTGAACTAAATCATTCAGCTGTTGTACAGCTATCAGTGCACAAAACAACCAATGTTTTACAAATTATAAGACCGCAGTAATGTATGCTAATCCAGCTACAGTATTTACATAATAATTAAAACGTGGTTGTAACTGTATATTCTGCTTAAGATTAAAATCTGTATTGCTTTTATTTTATCTTTCTTTTATATATAAACTGATAATTAGGCTAAAAACCAAATTGATTTATAAGTGATTAAAGAGATTGCAAGGCTCCCTTTAATATAAATGTTAGCAAATATCTTGTTATTTTGTTTACGCGCTAGGAAGCACGCATAATTACATCGTAGCTCATGTTGTAATACGTATCACTAATCATCAACTTTGATGTCTTCTTACACTTAAAAAACCGCGTAGCTTTTACTCTTCAGATTTGAATATCTAAGATCAAGTTCACAATTATAGTTTTTTTAGACATTGTAAAAGAGATATTCTTACAATAAACCATTTGCTATAGAGATCGTCTAGCATGGAATATAAGCTTATAGGATTGCTCTTTTTAGAGAATCTCTTTTCTTCTTATGCCTTTTTTTTTTCTTTTTTTTTTTTTAATTGGAAAATTATTCTCTTCTGGTTGACAATAAGGTCTTTGTAATACATAGTTACGTATGTGTGACCTACGTCAATTTAAGATTTAGCTTAAAGCAAGTAGAAAATTAAAAAAGTTTCCTTTTTTAGATTTCTGCGTACTTTATTTAGATTGACATGTCTATTTTGTTTCTTTTTAAACTTTGTAATACTTTAGAAAACGAACGATTTTTTGTTTGTCATTTGCAAAAACCGAGTACTTGAAGCAGGAAATGATACTTCTTTCTCCTTTTAATTTATTTTTAATTAAAACATAATTATGATTGACTTCTCAATACTAAAAATTGTAAACAATAAAGAATCGTAAAAGACTTGAAGCTTTCTCTTATCGAATAAAAATAATGAGCTTCTTTACAGCGCTTTGTATCTGATACTCACCGATCAACTAAAATTTACAATTATGTTGATGCTATTTCTATCAAATTGCTTGTTAAAACAACCATAAATATTTCCTGTTTAACAAATGCTGCTTAAAATTGACAGTATCCCCTGTTATACTTTTCTTATGAACTACTCATCATTGTATTTTTATCCTGTATTTTACTATCATTTTATAAATTTATAGCTTATCCCTGTTAACGACATCAAGTCTTGACGGATCCCATCTTAATTTCTTTATAACTTATTATTTTAAGTTTGTATTGCCTAATGATAATTAACAAAAGATGATCGACAGAAGAATCAAGGAAAAGATAGATATGATTAGCTCTATTGTTTGTTTATATAAGAAAGTCCCTAGAAAAGCCGAAATGTTTTCATCACAAGTATATAGAAGCAGTTATTAAAGAGTGTTAATGACTGTTTTAATTCCGTTCAGTACTGTCGATTGATTGAAGCCATTTTATCGAGCGTAACCCATAAATAACAGAATCAAATCGTATATAACAGATGTTTTACCCTTTTTTGGAAATGTATTTTCTAAAAAACATTTTAATCCACGACAGTAAAAAATTAAACTTTCAGGGCATAGATAAAAGTTCAATTTATAAATAGATCGATTACACAATAGACAGATGTTGCACGAGTAACAAAAAAAAAAGATCCAAAAATAGCTTTCAAAAAATAATCTTCCATTTTATTTGATTAGAAGAGCAGAGAGTTTATGCTAAAAGACGATCAGCATAAACGCGCTTCCAGAAATTTATACATACCCAAAAAATGCCTAAAGGGCTATATTATGTACTCTTTGCTTACCCTTTAAGCATAAACCAATGATAAAGACATCCGTGAGATTTCTGAGATAATGCCGCTTAAAATAAATGATCGAAGGGTCTAACTGGAAAAGGTCATATTCTCTAAAAGCTTGCCCAAGTCATGTTCAGAGGCAGATACCGTTATTATACCCAAAGTACAAAAATGCAAAAATTACAAGCATTTGTAAAGTATGATAGGATGAAATATAAATAAATAAGTAATTTGTGCTGATTACAAAGGTGTCTTTGAAATTTAAGCTTCAAGCTAAATTTGTCCTTGGACAAAGAAAACTAAAAATAAATGTTTGTTACCTAATGAATAAGCAGTATTAGTAGCTTACAAATGACATATGTAACAGAGAGAGAGAAGAAATGCTATACTTCATTACTAACACACAAGTAGAGCTGTTCGTTGATATGCTATACCACTGCTAGACGGAAGCATATATAGTACACTAGGACAAATTTAAACATTAAGCAAACATTTTACTTTTTAATTTCTATCAAGCTTGGTTTATGTGTAAATTCATATCGCTTTCCTTAAGTTCTGATATGTTTGAGCATACCATTTTATAATGAAGGATGACATTACTTTCTTTATAAATTCTACAAAAATAATATCAATAACGTAATGGCCTTTTTCTTTAACCTATGATGAATAGATGAAGATTTTAGGAGACCGGCTTACTATGCTACTGATTATTAAATTGCAAAAATAAAATGCTCTATAATGGCTGAAATACATCAAGTTCTTTACAAAGAAAATTAGCTTTGATGTGGTTTGGTACGAAGACACACACATTCATTTAAGCAAATGGTTGATATATGAGATTATGTAAACAAAGAACTACAATAGAGTAAATGATTGCCAGGCTCTTTATTTTCTTGGCACGATATGTAGACATTCTATAAAGTATATTACAACTTGATGAACAGTAATCTTGTTTTTTTTAAAGTCCTTTCCTCTCTAGGGATAGTGCTCAGGAATAATCTTTCGAAATACACCTATAAACAAAATATGAATACTTTTCGTATTAATTCGCATGAATTACCATCCAATATAAAGCTTGTTAGCCCCCAAATCTCTTTTTCTCCTTCTTGTATATCATCGGGTACTTTGAATACGGGATATTTGATTGAGCTGTTACGAAACTGCTTAATCTCACGATTTTTACGATCTATCAAGTACTCTACAGGCAATGTAAACACACGCGACACCTCATCCGGATTGAATCTAGTCAAATCAATCTCTTTATCCTTGATGAACCCCACAAAGGGATGCACTCGAAGTGATCCAGTTTTATTGGGTACGGCAGAATAACGTCCGAGAATATCGATGGATTGCGGTGGATAGCCTATTTCTTCAAAAGTTTCTCTTAGTGCAGTGCTTTCTAGTGACTCATCTGTTGTATCTATAAAAATCTGTGAGTTTTTTTTTTTCCTTGTAAGAAATGACATTAAGCTCATCACCTTGCTTTCCGCCAGGAAAACTAGCATGTAAAATAGTGTTAACTTTTAGTTTGTTATTGAAAATATTTACCTAATCTCTCCGCGATGTGTTCTCATGTTCATATTTCTTACTGTAAATAATACACTTGGTTTATCATCAACAATGCATAAAGGCATGAGAACAGAGGCTTCTTTAACATTGGGTTGGTATTTAAGCTTGAATGTTGGATAATTCAACAGTCGTCTATTGAACAATAAAAGTGTGGAGGTGTTGAATGGTGGAAGCATTGTTTAAAAAAGTGACTGTGGGGAAAAACACGACAGGTTTTTTTTTTTTTTTATGAAAAGGAATCGTGTAATGCCTCAATTTCCTCTTTTTTAAATTTATAAACATGTTACCGTCTTCTATTAGCTCACAAATTGTTGACGAACGGCGTCTCTCGCTAATGCAAAGAAGATCCTTCGTGGCTGAACATACCAATTCATTATCTGTATCAGACATGGTACACATCTTGAGACTTTTGGGCTTGAATGTTTCAGAAGAATTCTTTAATAACCCACAGCGTGTACGTACACAATCGCTATATATAACTATTTTAAGCATCTTGTGTGGTTGGCGTATGGATCGATTTAAAAAAAAATATCAAGAGTTGACGAATAATGTAAAATTTGCTGTTGTCATTATTGCTCTTTCTCTAATGACTTTGTCAATATAGTATGAGCAAAGCGTGTTGTTATTTAGAAAAGTGGACCAGTTACTTAAAGAGATCGGGTATCATCGATTCAAGTATGTTGATGTCGTTGCACCTAGCAAGAATCGATTGATAAACATATTCAATGTGATCATTCGACACATTCTGCTTAGACAGGAAATATGGGAAATGTGGGAAGGACGCGTGAAGCAAGTGGTAATGGCAACAACAACAACACAATGTAATATTTATTGATCATGTCAGTTTTAGTGGATAACGATACAACAAGTGGCGAATTTATTACAAGATAAAAAGCTTATAAAGCATCAATTGGATGAAGATCTGTAAGAGACATTATTTAACACACCTTAAAGAAACTAAACTATCGTGATATTTAGTACTTTGTACGAACAGCAAAAGGATGAAATACAGGCAATAAAAGCCAAAAACACTATGCTTGAAAAAGAACTCCAAGGATTAGAAAAGGAAACCAAAACACTGGCTGTACAGCACGAAGAAATAAAAAGTCAACAGATCCCGTTAGTTGAGCAATTGGTAATATTAATAGTAGAAAAAGTAACAGCATTTACTTACCCGTACAAAACATACAGCATTCATTTAAAGAAACAATTGGCATCCGAAGAGAAATATTAGCTGATTACAGAGCAAAAGCAAGCTACAACCATGAGCAGACAAAGGAAAGTATAAAGACTTTTAAACAGCAGCACCAACAATCAATTGTTCTAGTCAAACAATTGGAAGCAGCCATCCAAAAAATCGATACCATATACCCCCAATTAAGAGAAATGTCCAGAGTAAGTTTACACTGCATACATCCATGTAAAGCAGACACACCTAATTTTTATATAGCAATTATCAATCGCCTCTAAATTCATTGCTAACATCCAAGGTGATAAGTCTGAATCTCGCAAAGCCAATATGACAAGCCAAGCATTGATAGATGAAATACAAAAGAACGAAAAGATCTTGACAGCTGCAGTCGATGCTTTTAATGTAAACCATCCTTGTCTTTCACAGTCCTTATTCATTCTTTTTATCATAGGACTCCAAAACAGCACTTCGTAAAAACGAAGCCCATATTGATAAAGTAAAGAGAAAAGAACAAATCACCAAGATGAGAGACAGTGCGCATCGTGAGGAAATCAAGAACAAGAGAGCCAAATCAGAGCTGAGTTTACGAGAAATACGCCAATTGCTCACTACAAAACTAGAAAACATTCGAAACCTAAAGGAAGAGGTAAGCACAATTTATAATGAGCGAGCGATTTACTAAAACAGTTTAATATAAAAAAAGTTGAAGGACATGGATCATGAAGGAAGGCTTGATAGAGAAAATTGGCATGCTGGATTGAGTAAAGTGTTTTTATATCTTGAAATTGTGGAGGATAAGGTTAAACCAAGTCAAAAATAAATATTTATTTTGTTCTTGATTGAACGGTACTTTATTCATAATATAATTATAACCAGTAAAACTTACGTTCTGTCTTGTGAAATATGTATAAATAAGTATTACAACTAATTTGAACGTTCAAAGATACACGAGTGAAAAAGAAAATAAATCAAAGAAGGTTTTTAAAAGAAAGATACATCGTTTTTGTAAAATTTAGAATCATTTGTTTTGGACACCGCATTTCAAGATTCAAGAGACAACATCAAGAATTATTTAAACAAAACAAAAAAACATTATTTTATTATGAATAAACTATTTAAACATTTAATATTCTTCGGCGTCTTCAATTTCAGAATCACCCAAAGAGTCAGAACCAACTTCTTCATAATCCTTTTCGAGAGCAGCCAAATCTTCACGAGCTTCAGAGAATTCACCTTCTTCCATACCTTCACCGACATACCAGTGGACGAAAGCACGCTTGGCGTACATCAAATCAAACTTGTGATCAAGACGAGCCCAGGCTTCGGCAATGGCAGTGGTGTTGGACAACATACAGAGAGCACGTTGGACTTCAGCCAAGTCACCACCAGGAACAGCAGCAGGCTTACGACAGTTGATACCGACCTTGAAACCGGTAGGACACCAGTCGACAAATTGAATGGTACGCTTGGTCTTGATGTTGGCAATAGCAGCGTTGGTGTCCTTGGGGACAACATCACCACGGTACAAGAGACAGCATGACATGTATTTGCCGTGACGAGGATCACACTTGACCATTTGATTGTTGGGTTCAAAACAGGCGTTGGTGATCTCTTGAACAGACATCTGTTCATGGAAAGCCTTGGCAGAGGAAATGATGGGAGCATAAGTGACCAAGGGGAAGTGAATACGAGGGTAAGGAACCAAGTTGGTTTGGAATTCGTTCAAATCGACATTCAAGGAACCATCGAAACGAAGAGAGGCAGTGATGGAGGAGACGACTTGGGCAATCAAACGGTTCAAGTTGAGGTAAGAAGGACGTTCGATGTCCAGGTTACGACGACAGATGTCGTAGATGGCTTCATTATCAACCATGAAGGAAACATCAGAGTGTTCCAAGGTGGTATGGGTGGTCAAGATGGAGTTGTAGGGTTCAACAACAGAGGTAGAGACTTGAGGTGCAGGGTAAACAGAGAACTCAAGCTTGGACTTCTTACCATAGTCAACAGACAAACGTTCCATCAAAAGAGCACCGAAACCGGAACCGGTACCACCACCAAAGGAGTGGAAGACCAAGAAACCTTGAAGACCGGTACAGTTATCGGCCAACTTGCGAATACGGTCCAAGACAGAGTCAACAAGCTCTTTACCGACAGTATAGTGACCACGAGCATAGTTGTTGGCAGCATCTTCCTTACCAGTGATCAATTGTTCTAATCAAAAAAAAAAAAAAAAAAAAATTAGAAAATCGTCAAAAAAAAAAGGATGGGGGCACTCATCTTACCGGGATGAAACAATTGACGATAGGTGCCAGTACGAACTTCGTCAACAACAGTAGGTTCTAAATCAACCATGACAGTACGAGGAACATGTTTACCGGAACTGGTTTCACTAAAGAAAGTGTCGAATGAATTGTCACCAGCTTGAAGTTCTTGGGGAATATGACCATCAGGTTGGATACCATGTTCAAGACAATAAAGTTCCCAACAGGCATTACCAATTTGAACACCGGCTTGACCGACGTGAACAGAAATAATTTCTCTCATGATTAAAGGGGTTTTAAAATGATGTGTTTATTCAAAGAGTTAAGGAAGAATAATCCACAATGAATATGGAAAGGGAAAAAAAAAAAAAAAAAAAAAAAAGGATTCATAAAAAATATTTTAGTGTTCTTAAATCACCGCGCGAATCATATACATACATACAACATAAAGAAGAATTTGCTTATTTTGTTAAGATTTATAAACAGAAGCCACTCGCGTGTTTTCTTGTACCAATTGCTGCAACTCCGATTCCAATAAAAGTGTAGGACCATCCAGTTGATGAAAGGTCATGACCGAGGCCTGTTTGTTCTCTGTGAAATCACGACACTGAACCCACTGTTGTCCGTTATCCATATAGAAAGAAATTTGTTGTGGCAAGACAACAAACTGAAGACGAGACCAGTCATCGGCTGGGGTCAAGGTGATGCTTTGTAAGGCGTCTTGATGAAATTCCATCTTGAATTTAGAGGCACCATCTTGAATACACCAGATAAACACACTACGTGCTCGGTCGAATAGACAGGTCAAGTCTCTTGGACCAAACTTCATTCTTTTCCAGGTACCGATCTGAAGTGATTCAGCAGAAAAAGCGTGTACGTCTGATGCAGTCGTGACAGTGGAGGTATCGTCATCTAGAAATCAAATGAGTACAACGAGAGCAATGAAGAACAGATGTACTTACAAAGGGGAGTAAAATCTGTCCAGGGACTACTCATTTGCTGCTGAAAAGATAAAAAAGGATCATCGTTCATCATATTATTCAGCATAGGATCGTTTTCCAGTGGGATATCTACAGAAGGACCCTTATGAAAGGGAGGTTTATAGTACATGGGATAAGGTCCGACAGTATGTGCACGGAGTCGATTCTTTTTATCCAATTCAGCAGGTGGAGGAGGAGGCGGAGGAGGAGGGATGGACATGGACTTGAAGGATGAGAAATGCTTTTGTTTTTGCTGATTGAAATAATAATAATAGTAATAATAATAAAGATCCGGATTGGATTTGACAGGATCCTCTACTGCCATTGGGTCTTGCTGAAACAGAGCTGCTTGACAAGCAGCGCTCGCAGCATTGGCAGCATCGTATTGCATGCGTAGTGTCTCGTTGTGCAACATAGTAGATCGCTTGGCCATATTTTTCACTTTGGCCCTGCGGTTTTGAAACCAGATCTGAATCGATCTTTCTGACATGCCGAGCTCTTTGGAAAGCTGTTCTCGAACACGATTGTTGGGGCTTTGGTTGACGGTAAAGGTCTTTTCGAGAACTGAAAGTTGTTCAGGTGTGGCTCGTGTGCGTTTACGAGGTGGCGTATTCTCTTTAGACAGATTGGGCTGTGTGTAGTTCATATGTCAGATAATAAAGAGATATTGAAAGAGAGAGAGAGAGAGAGAGAGAGAAAGAGAGAAAGAAAGGATCTACATTCTTTTATAGATGACAACAGACATTATTTATTGATTCATTTATTTATTTCCCAATTTAATGCTTTTAAACGCGTGGCAAATATTAACATTCATGTTTTATTGTTTAAAAACAAAGTTTCATTTTAAAACAATAATTAATATAAAAAAGGGTTTCTTGTTATGTAAATATAAATTGTGGCATACACGCATCAATCCTATTGTATTTCCCACTTTATTATTTGTTTTATTTGGTCCCCTCTCTCTTTTTGTGTGTCTCGAGTCACACGTGCGGTTGATGAATGGCCTGACAAATAATACAAGAGAGAGTAAACGTGAATTTTAATGATAATTTATATGTAATTTAGAAATGAATTACTTTTGTGTTACAAAGAGAGAGGGGGGTATAGAAAAAAGGATTAAGCAGAATAATCGGGTGGTGGAATAGATGGAATACGATCCAAGAGTAGCATGGTAGGTGCGGTCGATAGATAAAGCGATTGTGAAGCCAATTCGACTTGTTCACAAAATGTGAAATAACAAGGACAAAAATAAGGGCGAGGTTGATTAGGTTCGGCCACGTTTTGGATGGTTGAACGTGGTTTTTTTAATTGCTTCATCTCAGTTGGTTTAACCCCCAGTTCAAAATAACTCGGTAGCCGTCCATAATCTTCTCTCAGTCGACAGTCAAAAACAGTGATGGCTGAATCTAGCAAGACAGTCTCTTGTTGACGATGTAGCTCATCTTCTAATCTAGGTTTTGTCTTTTGCTTTGTGTTGATGATCGTTGTCATCATCGACAAGGGCGTGCGTACGTGATTTGGGATATGTGCCTGTGGCGGAGGTGTGAGTGTGATGATTGGCTCCGAGTCTGTGCTGACAAACTGTCTGTGACCCTGATCGTCTATAAAAGATAGCGTCAAGCTAATCTCGATATGATGCTTTAACAAGATCTCTCTGATATAAGTTGTGTGACGAACACCCTGAGAACATGTGGGTGAAAAGAAGGCTAGTCGGTGTGCAAAGTCGTGCACCAACTCGATTCCTTTTCCATCCTTTTCAAATATGGGTCTCAATTCTTCCGTTGTATCACTCACTTCTCCAAATTCAGCCAATCGAAAGGATCCGGCAAAGGGCATCGGAAACACAGTGTTGTCTGTGCGCCACGCTTGCATCTCAGGCACAGAATACTTTCTAGACTCAATACACTTCAGTTCCATGTGTTCGATACGTGTATGCTTCAGTCGAGGTTCGATAATCATTCGAGCATAAAATATGTCACCCGGTGCAAAAGCAGCGGCCTCTATAACGACTTCAATGTCTCCGCATACAAGATGTTTTTCAAATGTCTTTGAGAGTGTTGCAAGTGAGTTGTTGGTCAGCAGTGAATTGGACATGTATGTACGTAAGATCAAGACTGGTTTAGAGACAACCCAATTGGAAATCATCACAATCCCTGGTCGTTGGACTTGTGCCTCTACCGTATGCTTCACTCGTCCAAAACTATCTTCTATCGAGGTCACTGTGGACTGTAAAAAGAGTAAGAATATGATTTTGTATCTCATCAAAGACTTACATTGGGAACAACAAATGCAAACGTAAATCGATGTACGCCCGCTTGTAAAACAATCATATTTTCATCCTTTTCTTGATCGGGTGCTAATATCTTCAGTGTTTGTTCTCCAAGTGATTTTTCATGTGTTAAACGAGTACCACGAGTACCAATACCTAATCATCATTTAATAAAATGGTTTTATTATCATTACATTCATTACCTTCTGGCCAATAAGTAATTACTTGTGACCTTAAAGTGACTGATACATTTGATATCTTTGTTGACTTTGTTAAACTTAGTACAACATTTCCAGCAAACAAAGTAGAACCGTCGTCTGTAGGTGAGCCTCTTAATATGACAGGTTTTAAAGGATCAAATCTTAGTTGTCCATGTGAGAGTAATCCCATCTGCTTCTCTCGCGAAAAAAAAAAAAAAAAAAATTTTCCACTATTAAAAAAAGAAAATTGAAGAAAAAAAAAATTGACAGGTACACCAAGACTAGCAAGCGCAGGCTGGACGATTAAATTGGATGGCCTCAATTCTTTGAGGTTCTATTTGTGCTGAGATTAAATCATTTATTACTCACTGCTCATCAAAACACTTGAATAGGAAACATGCTCTTCTTTGCTTGGAATAAAGAATTGCATCATTTTTGAAAAAATAAATTACCATACACTTTACATGTTCACATCATCCTCTTTTTCTTACTGTAGAAGGATGACGGATTTTTATTATAAAACAAGATTTATTTTAGGCAGTACTTGCAAATGAAACTTCATTTACCTCTTCATTAGTACAAGGAACCAATGATGAAGAAAGAAGGGTCCTCCCCTGGCTTTTTTTGTTACTTTTGAATTGCCGACAATGATGAATTCATTCTGTGCATTTGTCACAATGTGGTTTTAGTATCATTTTATATGGGTGATCTAATGCGTGGTGTATGTACCGCATTTCTTGTGTTACATTGTCGAGCTTTATTTGTTTGTTTCAAGCATCGCTTGGCAACATGATTTTCCTTTTATTCTACGCCATCAAGTGTTACTTAGCAACACGATTCTCCCATTCTCAACAAGAAACTTTCCTTTCCTATTTTGTCTAGGATGGACAGGATGTTTTTGAAAAGAAGTCAAATAGAGAGAAATATACCTGAAATGAAAAATCACTCTTTTTCTTCACTTCTAGGGTGATTTTAGTGTTCTTGGACTGTTTCCTTTCCCCCTTTCCCGTCCCATCCCGTCTTGATTGACAACAAGATAAAAGTGGTCTAGAAAAGGAAAAGAAAATATAACAAGTTGGATAGATCTGAATGAGTAGATGTCATTTGAATACGCAATATGAAAACACGTCGTTCATTTATTTTATTTTATCTGTGCTCAAATTAGTCTGAATTCCCTGGGAAATATCAGTGGCCAAGGCATTGACATTTGGGATGCACAGAAAAGATATCATAACATGCTGCCATTAGTCATCTATTTTATAAACAATCAACCATTTGATAGGAAAAAAAAAGAAAAACTTCAATTTATCTGGGGTAAAGGATAACATTACCCCGAATGATAGCATAGATATATTAGGAAACACATACTTTTACTGTTTCTATGCATGAACATACTTGTTTATGAATAGAAAGGTGCTAGTGATATTTGTATTGAAGAAAAAAGTACATTTAATACAAAAGTAGTCTATCAAAAACCTTATTTTAATTTGACACTCAAAGCAAATCCTTTGCTCCCACGTATTTCTCTCCAGATTCTTTGGATGCTGATTCATTGAAGATAGTGTAACAGAAATGGGAAGATGAAGATAGAGTGTCGTCGCTATCAGTATCCGGCAATTGGGTTACACATATATTTGCAAGCAACTATAAATGAAGGGTATTTTTTTTATTTTTGAAACCCTTGCCCTCTTTTCTTTTCTTTTAAACAACTCAAAAAAAAAAGAAACACTTTTTTTTCAACAACACTTTTTATTCAAAACGGTAAGTCACTATTTCTATCGCTGTGAATATTTATTTAATATTTTTCTAGTTTGCCAATCTCCTTTCTTCAACACACAACCCTCACAGAGGCTATCAACGGTGCAGTGACAAACCTAAAAAACAACATTAAATCACCAATGGCCCCTTCTACTACCGATAACAATATGATTCAACCACGTCTAATCAAAGTCAATTCATCTAATGTCAAGTACACAGATGAACACATCTTAAGCAAATACAATTACTCAAATACTTTAATCACCAAACAATCCGATGGTACCCTCTTGGCCGAACCTACCGAAACAACCTATGAATTCAAGACAGACTGCAAAGTGCCTCGTCTTGGGTAAGGAAATAAAAAGTTTGAGGGGAAATAAAAGAAGCTGACGGTGTTTTAGTTTGATGATGGTCGGCTGGGGAGGCAACAATGGATCTACCTTAACTGCTTCCATCTTGGCTCACAAGCATAAGCTTACTTGGCGTACGAAGCGAGGAGTACATGAGCCAAACTATTTTGGTTCTGTCACGCAATCTTCAACAGTTCGATTGGGTGTGGATGCCGAGGGTAACGATGTGCATGTGCCTCTGAAGGACATGTTGCCCATGGTGAACCCTACAGACCTTGTGCTTGGCGGTTGGGATATTTCTAGCAAGAATTTGGCTGAGTCAATGGAACGTGCCGAAGTACTTGATTATGATCTCCAACGCCAGGTGAGTGAGGAAATGAAGAACATGGTCCCTTTGCCCTCCATCTATTACCCTGACTTTATCGCCGCCAATCAATCCGATCGTGCAGACAACTTGATACCTGGAGACGACAAGCGTGCCCATGTCGAACACATCCGTAAGGACATTCGCGACTTCAAGGCAGCTCATCATCTGGACAAGGTCATCGTGATCTGGACAGCCAACACGGAACGCTATGCTGACCTTGTCCAGGGCGTGAACGACACGGCCGATCACTTTCTGGCCGCCGTCGATCAATCCCACCCTGAAATCGCTCCTTCCTCCATCTTTGCTTTGGCCTGTATTGAAGAAGGCGTACCTTTCATCAACGGATCTCCTCAAAACACCTTTGTGCCTGGTCTGATCGCCTTGGCCGAACGTCACCGTGCTTTTATCGGTGGTGATGATTTCAAATCGGGACAGACCAAGATGAAGTCTGCCCTGGTCGATTTCCTTGTCAACGCAGGTATCAAGCCTGTCGCCATCACGTCCTACAATCACCTGGGCAACAATGACGGCAAGAACTTGTCATCTCACAGACAGTTTCGATCCAAAGAGATCTCCAAGTCTACCGTCGTCGATGACATGGTCGCTGCCAATCATCTCCTCTATCAACCCGGCGAACACCCTGATCACACTGTCGTCATCAAGTATGTTCCTTCTGTGGGTGATTCGAAACGTGCGCTGGATGAATATGAATGTGATATCTTTATGGGCGGTCGTCAATCGATCTCTCTTTACAACATCTGTGAAGATTCCTTGCTTGCTTCTCCCTTGATCATTGACTTGGTCATCATGGCTGAACTCATGACGCGTGTTGAGTACAAGTCGGGTGAGATGACGAAATTCAGCTCTTTCCACAGTGTCTTGTCCATCTTGAGTTACATGCTCAAGGCTCCTATGGTCACTCCAGGTACTCCTGTCGTTAACGCCTTGAGCAGACAACGCACTGCAATTGAAAATCTCTTTAGGGCCTGTATCGGTTTATCTCCCAACAATGAGATGGGTTTAGAACATAAAGTTTGGTAAAAAGTAAATAAAACTCGTTTTTACTTGTCCTATTTTCATGTGAAGAGTTGAATTCAAGTTTTCCATTTTAGACAAGAGAGGGAGAATAATAAAAGTGGTTATTGCTCATTAGAGTCTTGCCTAAAGATAGAGACCATTGGATTAAACTAAAATATAAACAAAATTTCCGTAAAGTATTTGGCCCTCCTTTTTTAATATTTAACACTCTTTTCGCCTTTTAACTTCCATGCCGACTGTATTGAGTCGTACGTTTGCGTTATTGAGCAACACAAAGTCGCCTCAGGAAACCAACCTGAACAGCAGGATCCTCCAAGGCTCCGTGACCGGATCACAGCACATCTCGATCGAATTAGAAGAGCCGACAGAGAAACCGGAGATGTCGATCTGGAAAGCAGCCGAATTGGGCGATCTGGGCGTCCTTCAGTATTACGTGGATCACAACCAGGGCGTCGAACTCTCGACGCTCTTGAACACGCGTGACCCAGAGACGGACAACACGTTACTTCATCTCGCAATAGCCCATGGGAACCCAAAGAGACTCTGGTCAATGCTCAAGCTCCTGCTCGAGAACGGGGCGGATGCGAGCGCGTGCGATGTCTACAATGTCCAAGCGATCCACATGGTCTCCCTTCACCTTCCTCAGCAGCCTCTGCCCAGCCTGGAACTCCTCTTGAACCACAAGGCGAACCCGAACGCCACGGACGGAGATGGCTGGACCCCGCTTCACTATGCCGCCCGATTCTGCCAAGCGCCGGAACCGGTCATGGATCTCTTGATCTCTCGCGGCGCAGACATCAACCGTCGGGATGCTGCCCACAAGACCCCGCTCTTTGCCCTCCTGGCCAACGGGGACCATGCCCAGATCCTGACCAAATACGATCCCGACCTGTCCCTGCTCGGTGACTTCCTGGACCCGGTCACACGGCGGACCCGACCGGGCAGTCTCCTCGTCCAGGCCTGCAAGTATGCCCGTGAAGGCTGTCTGGCGCTCTTGGTCCAATCCAAGACGATCCAAAAGGTCGTCAGCCGTCAAGAGATTCAGTGGGCCTGTGAATTTGTGGCAGAGAATGAAAAGATGATGGCCTGTCTGCAAGCATTGGAAGCGACGTTGGAGGCCACCTCTTTGGATAAGAAACAGCACGGAAGCAGGCTGCTTAAACGCGTTCACCGGATCATGAAACGCTCCAGGCTTGATGAAAACAAATAAAAAAAAGGAGATTGATGACAAAAGAGGATGTCCATTTCGGGTTTCGTGACCCATCTGTCAAGACCCTTTATTTTTAAATTTTGAACACTTTTGCTCTTTGAGAACCTACTTGCACAAAGCTGGTTTGTGTCTCTTGATCATTTCACACACCCATCATCGATCACTGTCAGGTCAACCATGGGATCGTCAGAAAGCAACTGGCGTGACCCTCCCCCTCCCCTCTCTGAAAAGGGTCCTAGGAAAACCTCAAGGAATAAAAAAAAAAAAAGAGAGAGAGAGAGACATCTGGAAAGGACACAGGGATCCACTGATCGCAAGCGATCAGCCAAGATTGCCATCAAGCGAATGGGAAATGACCCCCTTTGGATTTGGTTCGTTTTCTGTAGGTCGGGCCAAGAACATATCCATTGGACGGATGAGTAGTTGATATTGGTTGTTGGGTCTGATGCATCACAGTGGGCTGTGGAAAGAAATGATAGAGATTTGAGGGTGGTCAGAGAGGTGCAGGAGGATAAAGAACGCTGGATTGGGCCAAAGTGGGAAGAGAACGAGGCTTGAAATGGCTTTTGGATAGGCCATGCGTCTTTGGCAAACTCAAAAAGAACAGATCAACCTTCTGGCTCAAACCTTTCCCTTGTCTGTTCAGTGAACCGATTGAGAGAGAGAGGATAAGGCATTCATCTTCAAGGGATGCTGGCATGTCAAGCGGGGATTGATAATGAACAGAAACGAACAGGCACACCTTAATTTCCCTCTTTTTTTTGTAGAATAAACATCAACTGAAGAATGAACTACTTGTTTAAAATAGATGTCAATCACTGATCTGCATGCAGCCACATCTTTATTATTCGTGCAATATAAAAAAAATTAAGACTTTGTGTTTGATCTTGTGAACTGGTAGGTCCTGCATTATGATACAATCGAGCTAAATCTTTCTTCAAAAAGTATTTTTATATTTTGTAAGTTTAATTTAATGGGAGGTGTTTGATATAAAAATACTTTAACTTTTGAAGCTTGCTTACTCTAATTTTATAACACATTATGAAAAATAAATAGAACCCTTATTTGCAAATCCACACATGAATTTGTATGCTTAATCTCATCACGTTCTTTGTTTATCACAGCATAAACTCATATTCAATTGAGTGGGAAAGGTTGCGTTCATCTTGAGCTTTCAGGGCTCATTGATTTCTATGGTTATTTCCGGTGGCAAATGATCACTTAACAGCTATTGCAAACAGTAAAGACAAGAAATTATGATGGGGTACTTTTGCAGGGGTCTGATCGTTATAAAAGTCAGTGTCTGTTGAGATCAGCTTACTTTATTGCTAGCTACAAGCCCTGCCTATAGGACTAATTGTACTGATATTTGAACTGAACTTGTAATCACATACAGATTACGACCATCTCACGTTCAAAACATACGAACAATTCAGTTCCTTTACAGCAATCTATTTTGTGAATGACTGGACTAAAATTCAGACCAACTTATTGAACTGCTGTTTTTGTAAGTCAGTGACATAGAGAGCTTACCAACAAATTTCAAGAATACATTAATTTCATATTCTAGAAACTTGCTCAGTATTCTCATTGTGATGTCTGTGTCAGTAATCAGCCAGAAAAGAGCAGGTATTTATTTATCAGAGTTTTTATATAGAATAGATAAAGATGCGACAATAGAGTAAAGAGAACAGAAGGGAAATAGCTAAGCCAAGTCTTTTTTTTAAACTTGTCAACTTTGAGATTATCTAAATACTACAGCGGTGTATCTCAAAAAAAAAAAAAAGAAAAAAAGGAGGATCATTTTTTCCGTTCCTGAACAAATTTTAATTTGTACTTGTTTTGTGGTGAAGCAAACAACTTGTGCATGAAAAGTCACTGCAAAATCGCACAGGTACATATAGTACAAAGCACCAAAAGAGGGCATTTTGGATCATCATCAAGAACCTAAAGAGTAACAGAACCATACGGCTAGTACTTGCCAGATCTACCGCACATCACTTTGACTAAATTAAGCAAAATGAAACAATTAAAAAAAATCAAGTTGGCACTTTTATCAAGCGAGAGCTTGACTTTTCACTGTCATGAATCACAAGCCCATCCTTCTCTCGTCTTGCTGTAGACACCATGAAAAGAAGGGAAATTTAAGCTATACCATGTCCGCTTGTCATAAGCTCTGTCGAGGAATACTGACTCAAGTGTAGAAAAACGGTTGGACAAGACAGAAGGCTCACTCTTGGCATCGTTGAGGCTCGGAGAAGGATGGCGAGTGAAAGATTCAAGGATCCTATTTTAAAAAACTGATTCAGGTCCATGTCTAAAGAGAGAAAAAGAGAGACTGGTTTGGATGGTCCGGTGCTAAACAAAGTCTCATTTGATCTGCTTTATAAAAAAAAATAGTCCCATTGAGTCTCAGATAATTTAATAAAACCAACATGCTGGGTAGATAGACCATGTCTAATTGCGGAAAGAGAGGAGTAAATGAACCAATCAGGAAACCATAAGTAACGTGGTATTATTTTTTTTTCCAACGTTTTCTTTCTTTTTTTAAATCTAATCATGATGCCAATGACTATACCTAATAATAATAACATTAATATAAACTATAACCATAATAATACGCATCCTTATAGCTCTTCTTGTGGGTATTGTCTGGATAATCTTTTTATAGAAGAAGAACAGCCATTTCAATATAACTATTTAATCCATTTACTGACTGCACCAGACATAAAGACTTATTTGTCAACAACCAGTATAACAGAAGATGTCTATGCCTTACCAATTCATATTCAAATATTGATTAGTGAAGCAAAAGAAGAAATCATATCCAACTCGATATCACAAAAGACGACAAACACAGCACAAACAAGGTTAGAACGTTTAAAGACTTTTGTTTGGCAAAGATCCAATGGTGATATTGCTAATTTAATGTCTACTTTGGTTGAATTAATGTCAAATGAAGATTTAATAATAAACATTTTTTAATTTCTTTCTTATATCATGTACCTTTAGCAGATAAACGGAGTCAAAAACTCATTTCATTCGATATCAATTACAATCCCGCTCTTCGTCCCCCCCCCAAATTATGATTGACGTAGTTCAATTCTCTTTTTTTTTTTTTTTTTTTTTTTTTTTTTTTTTTTTCCTTTTTCACTTTAAAAACATGTCTTGGCGTAAGATTGACATTGACCAATATGATGAAGATGCCTACACAGAGGATGAGATTCTTGCCGAGTTTGAAACTGGCTTGAGTACCGAACAAGTCAATTCGGCTACCCACACACGCAATACAGACGTTCGTAATTTGCTTTCAAAGTAAGCCCTACTGTCATCTTCACAACACACCTTGACTCATTCTTTTTCTTAGAGGAGACATGAATGGCGCGTTAGCCTGTGCCTTACAAGACCCTCCTTACGGACGTCATCTCGAGAATGCAAAGGTAAGAAGAAAAAAATAAAGAACGGTGAGAAAAGTGGACTGACACTGCCCACAGGCTGAAAGCACAAAGATGGTAACAGAGGTCTTGAACATGTTTAGAGCCGCTGATATTGCTGATATTGTGAAATCTCTTAATCCTGAACAGCAAGATGTATTGATGAAGTATCTTTATGCAGGCTTAGGCAAACCCGAGTTATACAATTCAAGCGTGTTGCTGACTTGGCATGAAAAGGCAAGGAATTTTAAAAGAGAGAGAGATCAAACGATTGACCCATTTTTTTTTTTTTTATTTAGTTGACAGAAGTTGCTGGAAATGGTTGTATTGTTCGTGTCATGACCGATAAACGTACTGTCTTTTAAATTACTTATTCCCCTCCTCTTTTTACATAAACATTTACTTTTCTATCCCAATTTTAACCTAAATCCTGCCGTATCTGATTGACCACCGAAAATAGTGCCTTCTAAACCTGCATCTTCATCATGTTTACCATGAGCAGCAGCGGGTGCTGAAGGACTGAAGGCACGCTTTCTATTGATATAAAGATGAGTAAGAAAGATCTGTCTTTTAGCTATCTTACTTGTGTCCTGATCCTTTGGATGGCCAGGTAGGAAAGAGAGCAGGGTCTTTTGGTGCTGGAGCTTCAGTAAAATAAGGATGTTTTAAAGCTTGTTCGGCTGTGATACGTTTGGCTGGATCATACGTTAGAAATTTGGATAGCAAGTCCAAGCCAGCTTGGGTCAAGTTTGTAAATTTACTTCTCAAATTGCTATATCTAGACAAAGTGTTGACGATTGACTTTGGGCGTATATATAAAAAAAACTTACGGTTGATAGATGGGAGATATATTCTTTGCATGTGGAAGTTCTAAATAACCTGGCCAAATCTCTTCACTAGGACTTCCTAATAACTTGAATATCTAGAAAAAGACGAGTGAGTTGAGAATGAGAGACAGGTCCCAGTGTGATTTACCCTGTCCAACTGATCCAGTTCACTTCTTCCTGGCAAGAGTGGCTCATTGTTCAATAGCTCTGCAAAAATACACCCAACGGACCACATATCAATAGCTGTCGTGTATTCTTTTCCGCCTAGTAACAGCTCAGGAGCTCGATACCATAATGTCACTACCAATTGTGTCATGTGGCCCATCGGACTACCATATTTCCTTGCAAGTCCAAAATCAGCGACTTTGATCTCTCCACGATTATTCAATAATAAATTACTTGTTTTTAAATCACGATGAATAACCCAATTGTCATGCATTAGAGCAACTGCAGAGAGTAATTGAATCATGAGTGTTTTAATTTCTGATTGTAAAAAGGGTGCTCGCATGTCTTGCATCAGTCCTTTTAAATCATGTTCAATAAAGTCCATTACAATAAACACTCTAACAAGCAAAATGAGTACGTGAACTAGAGGATGAATAGAAGGGAAAGGGAGAGAGAGAGGTGTACTTACTGATCCATATGGTTTCCCATGACAATCTCACGTACATTGACAATGTTGGTATGTTTTATATTAACTAGAGCGTGAATCTCTCTTAAACTCGTCACAGGAAATCCACCTTGGGTCAGTTGAAGTTTCAACTTTTTGAGTGCAACAATATCTCCCGTCTCTTTATCTCTTGCTCTGTAGACGATACCATAAGAGCCTTCTTCGATATGATTCAAACGTTCATAACAATCCACATGTCGACATTCACGTAAATAAGGATACGCTGTCTGTACCGGTCTTTTCGGTCGTGGTACGCTTTCTTCTGGTTCTGGCTGTCTTTCTACCTTTGGCTTGTTTTGCTTTCTTTTCTTTGTGGTTTTCTCTTGCTTTTCTTCTTTTGTGTCATCTTCATCCGATAACCATCTCGATTTTTTAATTATTTCAGACATGAAAGAATTGTTTTTTTTTATTTTTCTTCTCAGTTGACTTTTTTTTTTAATCTTCCACACACAACCGCGCTATATTTTGATAGAGAAGGAAATAGTTGTATTTGGATGATATCATCAAGGCATGTCCTTTAGAGTAAAGGTGGAAGGGAAATTGAAAGGGTTGTGAGACCCTTGTGAGCAATCAGAGATAATCTAATCATGCTGTTATCAGACTCGTCTTTGTTTTTTTTTTTTTTTTTTGAAAAAGAAGATGTTCACTATCTTTCAAGTACTGTAGTAACCGAGAAAGGGGATGATGAATCTTGGTTGTTATTTCTTTGTTGCTAAAGATAGCCCAAAAAAGGAACTTTTTTCTCGTTTCAAAATAACCTCTTTCTTAAAGGTCATCGAACCTAATTCCAACTGTAAAGTAGGATGATGCGACACTAAAATGACGATAATATCACTCTTTTACTAGGAATGGGCAAAAAATATAATTTAATCTGTTCAAAAATAAACATCAAACGCTCCACATCTCTCTCATGACGATGTTTAATATATCTTGGTTTGATTATGAATTTTGTACAACCTTTGAAAAAGCTTCTTTTTTCTCTCTCCTTGAATGAATTCAGTCAAGATGAGCTCATGAATATGTTTAATATAAAAACTAGCCTAAAAAGAAGACAAACATCAAGGATGAAACTTGTTGTATGTATCACATAACTGGTGACTTCATATTTTGTATAAACCAAGCTACGCACATACATATTCAATTGATGTCATTTTAAAGAGAAAGAATCGATTGTTCTTAACAGTTTTCATTTAGAAAGTTGATATCAATTCACATAATTTGATTCAATTCAACATTTAAGCATGCATTAATCAAAGAGCTTAAATCATTTTAGCAAATGACTCCTTGTTTTATTATTACAAGACAAACATGTAATACAATCTCAATTTTATTAGAAACGCAATAGTAGCCTTATTTTAAAATGTATCTGTACATATGCCTTGGTCTAATCTTTTATTCTTTTTTTCATTGACGATGATTATCCAATGTTAATAAGATTACATGTCATTTTGCATTATTGTTTAAACAAGCTTTATTTCATCATTATTATTCTCTAATGTTTCATCCTAAATCATTTGCTCTAAAGTAAAAAAATAATAATAATATTCCATTACAAAGTAAAAATATAAATTATCATATGCTTCAAGTTTGTTTCAAAATTCATCCTCTTTTAAAATTCATTCTATTTCTTTTTATGGTGTCATAACAAAGAAATCAAAATTATTTTGATTGTACTATCAGCACAAGTCAAAACAAATTTTGTTTATTTTCATCCATCAGTCATCCATCCATACCTTGTCGAATCCTCTCTATGTTTTGGGACTGAGTTGTAAAAAAGGGAAAGGCAGAGGACAATTAATGTCGGAATATAAATTTAACAATGTGTGTAATCTATATAAAGTATGAATCTCAACTATTTCTTTCTTTTTTTTCTTTCTTCATTTCCCTTTTTTATTTTCTCCATTTTTTTTCAATTGTATCATGGCACCCAATCAATCCATATCTGGTTTATTTCAAGAATTATTCACAAGCAATAAAAAACCGAATGAAGAATTTGAAGGAAGTGACTTTAAACGATTGTTACATAAAAACAAGAAATCGCCTTCTAATTATTCCATCTCCTCTATGGCCAGTGGCAGTAGTTCAAGGATACACAAAGATTCACCCGATTTTAACTCAATCATCTACTTGAATCATTCACCTGCTAAAAGACGATTCAATCTCTTTAGTCTGTTTGGTCAACATGAAGATAGATATTTTAATTCAAGTAGAGATGAATTAAGCAAAGACATGTTTCCTAATGCATCATGATGTATAGTAACACAACCCCCTTTCTTTCTATTTTTGTATAAAAATGAAATAAAAAAATAATTCCCCTTGAGGCATGTTTTGATTTAAATTTACAAAAATAGTAAAATTATAATCGTCATTCACATCATTTTACAACAAGACTTCTTTTTTTAGAGAAAAAGCAGAACCTTGCTTATTCATCACAAGTATAAATAGTGCACATACAATGATTATCATGTGAACAATGACAAGCATAGGTTACACACTTCATTCTTACTTGACAGTGAAACAAATAAATCAGCTCATGTCACTCTCAAAGAACAAACAAGGTATTTGAACCAATAAAAGAGTTCAAGGAGAGTAAAGGGATCATGAAAACCAAAAAAAAAAGTTTGATTTGAAACGTTATTATGACTGTGGGTATAATACATCAAGCTTCTTGATCATCCGATATTTTTTCAGTTGGATAAATAAAGAAAGCCAATAAAGCAGCCATACCCGCCAAACCAGCGCAGAAAAAGAAGGTTAAATAAGGCATGGTCGAAACAGAGGCACTGTAGATGGCATTGATCACCACTTGAGATAAAATATCTATCCAACCAACGTGAGAAAAATAAAGCAGCACAGACTGCACTTACTCGCAAAGGCTTCTAGGGTAGCCATCGCCCCCCACAATTCACCTAGTTCAGAGCGATCGACAAGGACCGTGGCCAGGGAGCGAACGGACGGAGAGGCCAAGACGGCGAATCCTTGCAAGACACCGGTAATCGTATAGGCCGTACTGGTGGTCGCCAGACCAAAGGCGATCATGGCCACCGTCTCGGCCGTGAGACCGGCCCGAATTAGCCAGGTGTCCAAGAGGATGGTGCGTCGGATGTCCTTGACAGAAAACCATCGGGCGACGATGATCGGGACAAGACAGACGATGATCAAGAGACGGGTGAAGGAAGCCAGACTGATAAACAGTCCACCCTCATAGGCCGTCCAACCAAACTGGAGCATGCCGTACAGAATGATCGGTGGCATGAGAAGCATGGTGATGACAAGGTGAATGACGGCCAGGATCAAAAGGGCCCATCGGTTGGCATGCTGCGGAGGCGTACGATAAAAGATGGCAAAGGCCGAAAACACATTCATACGCTCCCACAGGCTCTGTCTGGGCTTTTCCTTGTCGCTGCCTGCCTCTTTGGATTCTGGCAACACAAAGGTCACATAGAGAAAAAAGCCGATGTGGATCAAGATGGCCATGTAAAACACATGGGTGACCGTGCCCGTCTGTTTGATCAAGAACGAGCTAAAGGAAGGTCCTGCTCGGATTGGATGAGTCACTGAAACAAGTAGGGAATCAACTCTTACCTAACGTCGTGCCCAAATAAATGGCGGCAATCATTCGACCAAACACAAGTGTTCTGTTGAAACCGTCAGTATGCATCCCCTTCCTCTCGAACTTTTTTTTTTTACCTATCACTGGCCGTCGTACAATCAGAAAGATACGCATTCGCCGTCGAAAACAGAACAGATTCACCTGCCAACAAGCCACGAAGGATGGGTCCGAGGTAGAGCAAAAAGACATCAAAGGTCTTGTAAAATTTCAATGTCAGCACTATACCGGAGTAAAAAAGGACGCCACCCAGCATCGAGATTTGCATAACGCATCGGCGGCCTCGACGGTCTGACAAAACACCATAGTAACTGGCCAGTAAGAGAGCTAGAGATGACGAGATTATGATGCTATCCCCCTCACTTTTTATTATTTACCAGATGCACAGCTTAAAAACATAATGACAGCTTGAGCCTCTGAAACGACCGATTGCACTTCAGGAATATTGCATTGATCCAGTGGAATATCAGAATCATCCGTCGATCGTTCTTCATAGTATCTGATTGGCATGTTCATCATGAGAAAATAAAAACAATAGATTTTTTTTTTTTTTTTTTTTTTTTTTTTACTTGTAGCAAAAGATGATGGAAAGCACTTGGACAGTAGGAGCAATGACGGACCTAACGAGAGTTTAAGAAAAAGGAGAATGCATCAATCATCATCCTTCCTACCCGAATGAAAAGGCAAGAGCAAAGATGGGTATAATGATATACCAAGGAGATGGTTTGGACAAAGCAACTTCGTTTTTAAAAGACAGCAAAGGTCTTGTTTCTTCCATTGTCTGTTCAGTTTCCATTTTACAAGGAAAAAGAAAGATAAGAAATTCAGTGTGAAACTCGATTATTTGTAATCGTCGTCGTACGCGATTCAACTGAGATTCAAAGCATCCTTGGTTTTAGTTGACGAATTGTCTGTGTACTATCTGCGGGTCGTTGAATGAAAATGCAGGGTTCTCTAACTTCACACGAGACCGAGACTCATCTTGTCCAAGGTTTTTATGATGATTGTCAAGTACTTTCTTGTCACAATAAAGATGAAATCAACATACAGTCTGTCCATCCTCATTTTTTTTTGTAAAAGATGTTTATTTAGGTGCCATCATCTGATGTACATTATATAAAGCTTTACTGTTCACCCTCAATTGGACATTTGTTTGAAAAGATTGGTCGGGTGTTTAAATCTAGTTGAGCACTTTTTTTGAGTCTGGGTTGGTCAAGAAAAAAGATGGCTCAATTGAAAATATGGCAAGAAAAAAAAATCGTCAAACGGTGTGATTTAGTCATTTGTGATAATATCAATGGCTTGTAATACGCCTGTAGAAAATCTGGCATAGATGCCAGCGATTTTCATACAAAGGGGTTGATAGAATCAGATTTGAAAACTCCAAAAGTAACGCATGACATGTTTGAGGCGCTTTGTAAGGCAGTCGATAATAATAATAAGCTGACCAGAGATATACATGTTGTTGGATCCATTTTTTTTTCGTACGTAAAGTGGGCGTGAAAAAAGAAAATACACAAAACTGAACTAAGATTGTGTGTGCTTTAGTCTTCAATGCCTACATACTAGCCATGCATTGCCTGAATAGTCATAACTGTAAGTTAAAGTTAATAAATATTATTAGATTTGCGGGATATGAGGCTTTGCTTGGTGAATAGTATAAAAAGGTGTTTCAGCTATTCTGAAAAGCGAAGGTAACTTTGACGCTACTCGGCTACTTTCTGTCATAAATTTAATGATTGGTTTTAAAAGAAGCTTGCTTGAGCATGCAAGAAATAACTAGAAAGACAAAAGCTCCATCAAAGTTGAGTTTGAGATTAACGATAATGATAATGCCATTTTCATTTTAACTTAATAAACGCTACTTGAGTTTATACTTTCATCTTCTCGCAGTTAAGTCTGTTAGTACCAAGGTGTATCATTACTTGCATTATACACTTTGAGATGCCTAGAAAAGTGTACTTTATCTAAGAGCATTGAATTAAATTATTCTTTAAACAATGAATCTCAAATTAATATTCTTTTCTTGACCAACCCAGACTCAAAAAAAGTGCTCAACTAGATTTAAACACCCGACCAATCTTTTCAAACAAATGTCCAATTGAGGGTGAACAGTAAAGCTTTATATAATGTACATCAGATGATGGCACCTAAATAAACATCTTTTACAAGAACAAATGAGGATGAGCAGGCTGTAAAAGGAAATTATGCTTTATCTAAATCCATCGTGAAAGGTTCTTGTCCCATGAACTTTTTTTAATGGAAAAACTATTCCGCTCAATGTAATTGGCCAAGTACGCTTTAGGCAATGAGGTAACGGAGGGATGAAAGCATGAAACATAGAAAAGGGAAAGAGATGATCATGTCAACGCTGCGCATCTCCTTCTTCCTCACGATATTACTAATCATTGACAGGAATATGTTATCAGTATGAAAATATTCAACATACACAAAATGCAGACAGGTTATACTCTATTTTCACAAGTTATTCATACATCTTCAAAAAAAGATCGTATGGTTTAAAGATAAATATTGATTTAAAATTCACAAATTTTTCTCTTCATTGGACTTGATTTTGGTCTCTGAAAATGCTACCTGAGGCTAGAACGTTATGCTTCCGTTTTATATATGGAAAGCTCCACTGTCAAAATTCTGTGGCCCACTTCAAACCGGACGTCTTTGATGCGTGCTGCTTTTGCCCTGCCTCTAGCAAAGATATCAATCCTTTGTTTATCTTCTGTCCAGCCAAATTGCTAATTTGGCAAGAAGCTCTTTCTAGATTTGCCCCACATATAGAATTTGATCACCGTGACATTCAAGACATCCTCCGGAACCTGCGGCGATATGGCTTTGTTGATAACACACAATTACATATCTTATGTTTCTACGCCCTTCTCATCATCTGGCGATATATTTTCGACAATGTCCCATTATCACGGCCTCAACTCATTTCTACTATTTTTGAAAAATTCAAGCTCTTTCGTCTTCATTAGAAACACACCCCTCACTGCGACGTGTGATCTATTTTACATTTTATTTATTTAATTAATAAATCAAGTATCCTACAAAGAAAAAATAATTTATAAACTTACTGGTGCATGAATTACTTAAAAAAAAAAAAAAAAAAAAAAAAACATATTGGCTTACTGTTTAAGAAGTCCTCGATCTAGCGGTTAAGTATCTATAAAAACCTTGAAGATTACTCAAAATAATTTTGTTGCATGCATCTTCACTTCTAGATGACAATGTCTCTCCTTGCAAAAGCTCCTTTCTTTTAAGCATAATTTTACATAAATATGAATATGACCCAATGGAAACACAACTCGATAGTTCTTCTGAGAAGTCCCAATTATTATACATCTCAAGACAAAGAAGTTATGATTAAGTCCCCTTAAATAAACACACTTTAATAAAGAATATCTAGCTTCTATCTAAAAAGCCCTATTGCTTCCGACTTATTTGGTTATCACTAACTTGGAAAAATCATAACATTATAAAAATCCCCGTTTCTTTCCTTCTTTCTCTTGCTTTATCAATCCTATTCTGCTCCAAATACCCGGTATCAAGAAACTGTAAGAGGCGTCAGATTCAGAAGGCTGCTGAGGAAGCATGGATTCTTGGTGTGTTTGATTGATGAGTTTCGAACAAGTCAGTGCTGCCCTTCTTGTGAAAATCGTAGTCTGACAACCTTCAAGAGAATACCGAATCCACGACTATATCAAAGACGAAATAATCCTGAAATTATTTGCCGTGGTTTGCTTAGGTAATTAAATACTCTAATCAATGATTATCAAAATTGTTCGCTGACTTTTTTTTCTGTCCCTTAGATATACAAATCAAAATTGTAGAGAGACCTTGCAAAATACTTCATGTGTTGAAGAGCTTCGTGGACGTTTATGGAATCTGGATTTAGCAGCATGCCTAAATATGATCCATATTGTTTGTAGCCTTTGCTTGAATGGTGACATACCAGAGAGGTTTCGGGGTGCTGGGACTAAAAGAAGAGGGCAGATTAGAAGAAGATCTGAAGAGAACGAAGAACGACGCGTTTTTCCTAGAACTCTGTAATTTTCAACACAGTTATCGCTGTATTATCCAACATGCACTTTGGTAAGTTTGAACTTCAATAACTTGGTAATTTTGCTCAAAGCTTTTTCCTGCTTCTATACTAAATTTATTTTTACTTTTGCATGAGATTTTTTCTCAAAAGTACACCAATAATTTCGGAATAAAGTGTATGCGAAGTACGTGTATCAAAAAATAAACTTTTTATAACATCATTTTCCAAGACTACTCCACTACCATCATCTATAATTGGTAAGTATGAACCTCTTGAAGGTCACAAAACAATGCTACTGACTCCTTTTTTTAAAAAATGAATTTGCACATCAGGGCAGTTTTTTAAGCTAATAAACACACTTGTGGTGCTTGTTGGTACACTATGGATATGTGACTATGCAACTTATAGTAGATTGATTGCTTGAAAGACATTTTTTGGACAATCAATCATTCAAAAGACGTTAATGGTTAAAAACTTTCCGTATACATGCATTATCTCTCCATTCAGCCATTCGTATTTTGATAATATCGTTTATTTCTAGGAATTTCATTCCAAAAGAGCAGACCCCTTTCAACTTCTTTAGGTCAACTACTTGTATCTTTCGTTTGTGTGAAATAGCCCCGATATGAGATAAGATTGTATATGGTAAAGTTTTTGCTGTTCTGATTTATCACCGTTTCCTAGATAAAAAAAATATATGCATTAGATCGACTGATTTGTAAATGAAGTTTTTCAGCAAATAATACCTGCATAACACGAAAAGTAGCATCTTTCTTTGGGCTATTACAAGAAATACTTATTATATCGCTACCATAGTAAGCTAAAATTTAGAAATCTCATCAATAGATTCCTCTCTAAGCTTTCCTATTGATTGGAAGATCCAACTACTTTCCAGAAATTTTTGTTGATATAGTAAATTGTCGATTGCAAATGCGTTGATATGATTCTCCTTGCAAGGTAACTCTGCTGTTCGTATAACGAGGACATAATCTGTTGCTTTTAAATACTTTTGTATACTATCTTGGACGGTATAATCTCTGGGAATATTACAAAGTAAATTCATGAGTATTTCAATGTCGTTGGGTATAAAAAGAAGTAAATAAACAAAAACTGTTATCAAGCAAATTTTCCCCTTATACCTGGGTCCAAAAAAATTGAAATCACATTGTTTATTCTTGTAAACGTTTTTACTAAACTTGCGCAAATTGGCCAGTCTATAATAGTTAGTTTGCCAGTCATAATGGTATGAAAGGGCGTAATCTAGCCAAAAAAAAAATGCTTTCGTTCATCATTGTAATGAATTGAAAGAACATGCCAGCAAAACAGGTTACAATCATGCCTACTTGCCTCCATACTTACTGTTCTTAAACCCTATTGAAGGATATTGGAATAAATTAAAGACATCCTTTCGCAGAAAACGTTTCAATAATGGACATAACCAAAACGATTAAGTACGATCATTTTTCTTGATATTTTCTCTGGTTGGATTAAATATTTTCTTTGGTTCATTCTTCTTCATGAAAAAAGAATAATAAATTTGTACAAAATGATGGAACAAAAAGAATGAAGATAGTCATTTATTCTATTGAATACTGCAAATTAAAGAATCTCAGTTGTCGAATTACAATTTTAAACAGCAGACAATTTGAGAAATCTTGTATTAAAGAAGAAAGTCTAGTGTTCTTTTTAAAGAATATTCAACAATGATGTGCTGATCTGACGTTTCCCCGAATTTTAGCGAGGAAAGGGCAGCAAACTTTAGCTTTTGAGACAAAATCTAAATAAGGAAGAGGAAAACTTGCTTGAGAACGATCCTAAATTTTGCCTTGTTGATTTTACCTGACTTTTGACCTTTCACGATTTACTATGTGCATTTTAATGTGTCTTGTGAATAGTTGCTATGATCAGTGTAAAGTAAAGACCAAAAAGCTTCACTGCTTACTTTGTATCGTTCTTTGCTGTTTGATTAACTTGTAAGAAATTGGGACAAGCTCAATGAATTCTTTCAAGATAGTATCCTGTATAAATAAACTATACCAGATGACCTACCTATTCACTTTTCTATCAGCATTCGCGTGGCATAGCTCATATACTTTGTGCCCTACACAGTAGTAATATGGATTCAACTCTTATCAAATTTTTGTGATGCCTTTCATACTTGGAATGTCTTATTTTGGATTACAGTACTGATTAAGGTACTGACTTTGAAAAAAGAGTATAGGGGATACAATTGATAGCTTTACAAGAAAATCTTTTTTTCTTTTACTCAATCATCATTTGCCATGTCGACATTAGATTCCTTTTTATCCAAGAGAAGACAGCAATCGCAAACAGCAAATAATAAGAATGCAATAAATGTCTCCACTGCTTTTATCACACCACAAGAATATATAAAACCTTCTATTACAATTAAACCTAAATCAACCACAAACAAAAATAATAAAAAATCTTTAAATAACAAAAAGTCAGTTCATCGCAATACAATCACACGGTATTTCAATAAACAAAAAGAAGAAGAAAAAGAAGAGGAAGAAAAAGTAATACTCTATTCGGTACGTAAACCAAAACCCCTGATGGACGCTTGGAATGATGTGATAAAAGAATATGAAGAAGAAGAAGAAGAAAAAATATTTTACACAGTACGCCAACCAAAATCACTCATGAGCATTTGGAATACGATATTAAGTGAATTGGCAATAGAAGAATTAAGAGAGAATAAGAGAAAAAACGAAGGAGTGGAAGGAGTGATTAAGCGACAAAGGACGAGCTATGATGAAATATTATGTCATTATATGAATGAACAATTGCATATTTAACCAGTTTATTTTAATTGAAGCACACGAACAACGCCTTTACTGTTAGCAGAGATTAACTTTGAAGTATCTCTCTTCCAACAAACAGAGCTAACGAAATAAGTTGGATCATTCTCTGTAATCATCTTTCCCTACACGCAAAAAATATTTAAATATAAATAAACACATCAAAGAAATATCAATTTACAGGAATGGGATCAATAGGAAACTTGTATTTAGCAATCGGTGTCTTTGAGTACTTGTGGTAAGTGTAAACTGTATTTGTTTCACTGCCACAAGCAATCCAATCATTATTAACCGATAAACCAACAAAGTTCTTTTCATTCAAATGACCTGTGTAAGTCCTTGTACATTCTCTTGTTTCTCTATTCCATAATTTTAAAGAGTTATCAGTGGAACTAGGGTGAATAATCATGAGTGTTGTTGTGATAAAATACAATTTTATATATACGCTGATATAAGTTCATCATCGTTCATCCATTTAACATAGGACACTGCCTTTTGATGTCCTTGATAAGTATGTAAAGGAATACTAGGATTTCTTAAATCATAACAAATAATTTGATGGTCTAATTTGGCTCATCAACATTTTGTTCGCTCACACCACACCATTCCTCACTTACCTGCGCTACCGACAGCTAAATAATTACTATTGTTGGGAGCAAATTTAGCACAGCAGATATTTCCCTTGTGTTGAAAGGTAAATAAGGAACGCTGACTGGTTAATGACCAAACCTTGACTGAGGTATCATCACTACCCGAAGCAATCAAGTTAGGATTTCTAGCACTGGTATCCACACTCCACGCACGCTTCTTGTGTTCAACAAAGGAAGAGGTCTTTTGACCGGTCGTCACATCCCATACGTTGATCACACCCTGATAGTCTGCACTAGCAACTTGACTCTTAATATAAGAACTCCAGGAGAGACAACTAATCTTGTTGTCACACTTAATACGACGCACAGGACAATGGATAGTAGCCGTACGTGCCTCATTGGGACCACGACAGGTTAGCCTGAAATCATAAATCTTGATGTCCTTCAAGATGCCACCGACCGCAAAGAGTTCGTCATCCTTGTCGAATTCAATAGAGGAAACAATGGAGGTGCTGTGTGTGGTATCTGCATAGTGAAGGGTATCCAAGACGTCCAGAGTACCATAGCGAGTGACATCGTAGAGGACAGATGAAAAGGATTCCAGTCGACTGCATCCTGTTCAAAAATGAGTTTATCAGATCAGCTCTCATTTTCAATCTGCTTACTTTCATCTTCATCTAGTATGACATTCTCTGGATCCGGTGCCATTTTGGAATAATACAACTCCTTTAAATCATGAAATCTTTCATCCATACGATTCGAAAGAGACCGATCATTCAAGCCATCTGCTTCTTCAGATCTTACACGACTGGCAACTCTTGTGTTACCATCATCCATTTCAGCTTCTTCTGTACTTTGATCTTCTGGTTGCTGCTGATCTCTTCTGGCAATATCCTATTATTTTTATATTAGCCAACTGTTGATTTTTAGAAACAAGATGAACTTGCGGAGAATTTTCTTTTTCTTCTCGTGATTGGAGAAGAAGAAGAAGGTCCGGCCAGGAGAAGTGGGGGTGGAGATGAAGAAGAGGACCGTATGGGTTGTCTGCTAACCAACATGTCCAAATCAGATAATATGAGCTTATTTTGTAATATAAGATTTTGTATTGTCTACCAAATCACATTAGTTTGCGCTCATATCAAATAAAGCCCTTTATTACAGTATCATTTCTGTTTTTTAATCGAATCAAGAATGCATCTAGTAAATCCGATTTGATCTTTAATTCTTCTCGCTCCATCTTTCTTTTAGTATCCAATGTACTTTGAAATATACTCTCAATATCTACCATGTCATCATGAGTTATAGAATATAGCTTACTTTAGTCAATTACCGGCATAAGTAAGTGAATTAGCCATGGAAGTAGCGATGGATAAACGATCATTTTTTATTCTTCTTAATAATGCTTCCATTGGATCACTTTTATAAATTGGTGCACTTTTTTCAACGACTTGCGTTCTTAATTCTGCTAATCGATTTACTATAAAAAAGTAAGTTATCTTAATTTTATTCTTAATATGAGGCCTACATTGAAAATTAGGATACATTTCAGTCCTAGATAGTTGTGATCTACATAAAGGACATTCAGGTTGATATTTAATTTGTTCACATATACATTCATAGCTATTATAAAAAATTATATTTCATTATCATCCAATTCAGTTAATTATCATTTACCAAAAGGAATGACCACAGGTGGTCGCAATGACTTCTTTCATGATATCATGGCATATAGGACTATACAGATAAATACGGAATATTAATAATGATTCAAGCAGATGGATTATTAGCATACCAGTTGAGTTCTTCATCTACTTTATCAAGGTTTGCATAAGCTAAGGATTGATTTTGGCTTTTGGGTAGGCTACTTTCACGACGCGATTGACCTAGCAGGGTAACAAAGGAAATGACAGGAAGTGGTGGAGATTGGACTTCAGGTAAGTTAGAAGAAGGTGGAAATGGTGCTGTCACTGTAGACTCTTGTCTAGCTGATTCTTGTTCGACTTGATCTAATTCTGACATTGTAAAGTGAAAGAAAAAGAAGAAGAAAAAATAAAGGGAATTTGTTTGTTCACTTTTTACAACAAAGGAAATGATTGGCTGTTGTTTGCATTATTTTTTTATTTTTATTTTTTTTTAAACAAGGAGAATCGTTACTATTGAAATAGAATGAAGTATTCAATAAAAATTTAACTTTCTTTCATCGTCCACAGAATGTGTTTAGTTTATCTTTACTATATTTATAATTTCTCATAAACTCTGTTAGTCTATCTAATTCCTTTTTATGAAATTCTATTGACAAGAAATAGTTAAATGTGATAACGAAAACCGAAAGCTATTATTTCCTACAAGGAGACTAAATGTTAGAAAAACCAAGTTTAATTCTATTAAAGTAACTTGGCGTTTGTCTGATATAATTACAATGTACTCATGATCTGAAACTACTCTTTCATTACACCTTATGCAGTCGATTCTACTTGAAAAAGGGGAGAAACTGTCTATTGATTCTTTTTGTATTTCACTGTTAGATTTCATGACATAAATGTAATTTTTATACGATTATGGTTCTTTTCTAAAGAAGCATTTTACTGTTAAAAGGGCAATCCCTTCTCTTTGGAAATCCTTGAAAAAATGAGTATGACAGGGTTGTATTTCGCTATCAGTCAATATTAGACTTTCTTCCGGTTTTTCCATCATGTAGTCCAGGGTGTGATATGCAAAAACTTCCGAGTTTAGTATACTTTTTTTTTTATTTTTTTTTTTTTTTGCTTAAGTCTTTTAATAAAAGAGGTGTTTTTTTTCTCTTTGCATTTAATATGAAAAAAATATCTGAGGCTTTATAATTCATAAGGTGATTGATGATTCATTGAAAGTAATTATAGCAATAGCGTTGACACGGTATATTTCACTTACTGTATATTTCATAGCATCTCAAAACTAATTTTCAAAATTGAAATCAAGTGTAACGAGGGATAAGATGACTAAACAATAGATAACTTGGTCATATGTAAAGTTTTAGATCCAAAACAGGAAGACCATCTGAATTGTGATTCATAATCCTCTCAAAAGAATAACTTTGGATAAGCTAGTTACTTATTAAAACTGTAGTACTTGACATCGTATATAACTTTATGAAATAAAAACAAGAAAGGGCCTGGCATAAAGAGGTAAGACTTGACAAAGACTATTTGACTTGGTTGATTATTATATATAGCCAAGAAAGAAGAAATACTGATAAGAGACAATGTCTGTATAAATTGATTAATATATAATTAGCAGAATCAGAAAGGAAACGATAATTAGAAAGAACAGAAAAGCACCAAGTATTGTTTTGTGTCCTTTTAAAAAACAGGACAAGCAACCTAGATAGTATAGGTTGATGGACGCGTTATTTTGTGCTCTTGCATGGTTTATGTACCCTAATAGGGTATATAAAAAAGCATACATAAAAGAAAGCTTCAACTAAGCAAGACCTCCTTATTTGCTATTTATATATTTTTATCTTATTTATTCTATAACAAAACTATTTATGATAACAGTCTAGTAGTCTATGTTAGTTACAGAAATTATTCTAAAACTGCTTGCAAAAAGATTATTCTAATATTGGACATAATAGGGAATGTTATCCTTTTTTAGGATGCTTTCAGTTATGAAAAGTATTCAAAGCAACGACTCCATTGATACTTTTCTTATTTTTAATGTCTCCATCTGTAATAATAAATAGTCTACCCAATTGGAATCATGAATATCAATATCATTTTAGAGAGAAAGGCTGTCAACTTTCGTACGGATCTCAAAAGATCACAAATGGATACAAATAAAGAAAAACGTGTAACATTACTCCTGTAATAACGCATAGATTTATACCTTTGGCTTCAACAATATTCTGACCTTTTGCTGTATGCAACTACCAGTAACAAAAAATGCCCCGTTCAAACCCAAAATAGACCATGTATCCATTTATTACAAGCTATTTAGAAGCCGATTACATGGAAAGATTCTGGTGATCGTCTTTGGTTTGCACGCGCAAAAAATGACATTGTTGCTACACTCTTGATCATTGGCTCATTATTAACATATTCAAAACAAGAAAGAGCTTTAAATAATACATATGGAAGCTCATCTTTTGCTTATTGCTAGTGCAACCCTTCACCAAGCGAGCATATTTTATTACTCTCTTGAAGCAATTCAAAAGTTTTTTGATCCAAACTATACTTTAGCTATCTATACAGATAAAAACCAAAAGACATGCACTTATGGCTTAAGTTATCTGACAATGGATTAGGAATTTGTATTTTCTAGTCTTCACAATGACATTTTTAATGTAGTCTATCCCAAACGTAGGCTCTTGTAGACAATTGGTAACCCAGAAGTACCATCTTGGAGGGACAAACGTATTCTTGTACATTAGCAAACGAATTTTTCACTTGTCAATGCCGGAGACCCTCGGGTACTAATTTCCAATCGAATTATACCACGATCACAACCACGATGAGAACAACAAGCACTTCTCACACTACTGCCACCCCTACTGCGACATGTGTTAGGAAATCCAAGGGCAAGAAAAAGCATGATGGTTATAAGGACTGCTGCTGTTTTTCCAGTGATGATTGCAAGGAGATTTGTACCAAAGGGGGCTGTAATGGTCCTGGCTTGAAAACAAGCATTAAGACAAGCATCATACCCAATAGTTGCCTAGCTGGCGCAAAAGGCGAGAAGAAGGGTGACGACAAGAAAGGTTATTGCTGTTCTTTGAACGATGATTATAGAAAAAAGCTGTATCAAAGGAAAATATAATTAAACTATTATTAAGTTCAGCATTGAAACTATAAAAGAAATAAATAACGAATTTAATAAAACTATCCGCAAGAGCAATGCATAAAGAAACTGTGCCTTTATATTCAGTCAGCTTTAATGTATGCAAAGCCTACTCATATTCACTCTGCTGCCTTACCAATATGTGATATAACACATTTAGCGTAAGAATAGACTTCAATATATTCTTTGTATGATGTTGAATGCTTCATTCTTTTTAATTAACGACAAATCATTTCTCAACTTTATTTTTCCTCTTCTTTACTGCTATTAGATATGAAGATTTGGTCTCCTTTATTAGCTACTTTAGTACTCCTCAACAGTTTCTCTGCACAAATATTCCAAGATGATGAAATCAATATAGAAGTGATTGATGATGATGTCGAGTAAGAATTAGCTAGAAAAAGTTTCCGCAATTGTTTCTTAAATTCAGTACCTGTCAGTCTTAATATAGTTGCCGAATCTGACAATTATCCTTGCAATGGATACCCTCAATACCGAAAGTTACCTGTCAATCAGGGCTTTTATTTAGGTGCTCAGAATGCTGGTTCACAAGTATTCAAAGGAGAATGTCAAGCTAGTCAAGATGCTAGTATTATCAAAATGCTTGAAGATGGTAAGAAAATAGTTGTGGAAACTCATCGTAGTCAACCCTTTTATAACCATGTCGTTTTTTTGTCATAGGCATTCGATTCTTAGATGTCAACTTGTGCACAAAGTATATATTTATATGTATGAATGGAAATAATTGAAACTGAACGTGTCTCTTAGTGAAAAAAATATTGTTGTTGTATGCTCCAACCGCGACTCTACTGTTTCGAGCACACCATTCACCGATGTATTGAATGAAGCTTTTATATTTGCAAGAGAAAATCCTGAACAATTCTTTATTATTAACCTTCGTTCTGAAAACGTGGGACACCAAGCTAATATAAAGGATTTAGAACAACAGATGGACACCATATGTAAAACACACACGGAGCTAACTCCTGGCACAGATGAATATGTCAAGTACAAGGTAAATAGGAATCTAAATATTTATCTCACCTGAGTGTTCATCTATAAAATAAGTGCCCCTTTATCTATAGACATGAAAAAGGACCTTGGCCATCGATTGGAGAGCTTGTGAATTATAATCCCGAGATGGCTCAATGGGAAGGTGATGGTGAGCTTGTAGGTGTTCGAACTAAAATGCTTTTCACCGCTTCAGAAAGCATCTCTACTGTTCCTGAATACCAACCTTCTTACTTTACAGAGGTAAAAAAAAAAGAGGGGGAGGGATGAAGAAAGTGACGCTACATCTTGATGTTAAACATAACATATAGCCATTTTGGAGAGAATCTCGAGCTTCTGAGCCAAATAAATTAAAGGATAATTTGAAAAAAGTTTGCAGGGTGCCTGCAGGTGGTATTAAACTTAACGCCTATGCGGACGATGCTTGCTCAAAGTAAGTAAAGAGAAAATTGTTTATGGATATATCTTGACTTCTTCCCCTTTTTTTTTATTAGAGACGACTATAGTCCAGAACAGATTGAAGATCTTCTGTTAGATAAACTAGGATGTAACTTGAATGATTCTCCACTCAATACATTTATTTCTGTTTTATCTGTAAACCATTATGGAAAGCATCTTCGTTATCTTCAAGAGCTTAAGGATCGTATGATGGAGATTAACTATGCTAAATGGAATGGTAATTATCAACTAGTCAGACCATCGACCATTGCTACCAAGCAACATAAAGTACAAAGAGATGAGCTTTAAAGAAAATGAATAAAAATATTTTGAAGCAAATACTGTGTGTTGGTATGATAGATTATAAATTTATTTTGTCCTTTTGTTTTTTACTTTGCATGTAATCATCGCAAAGTACTATTTTTAATCGTACTTTTTGAGTTATTATTGTTTAAGGTAAGCTTAATGAGCTATGGTAATTTATCTCTTTTATTGTGTAAACTCTCCTTCGGGCGTTTCAACGCGCTTTTTTTTTTTTTGGCTCTACTCTTTACCATATCTAATTGTCAACCAACTCCACTGTCTCAACCACTATAAACTATCTCGGTACTCGCTTCAATCGAAGTTCAAAACATTCGTTATGCTGTATCGAACTGTTTCTTAGCATTTCAGTAGTATCCTCTGTTGAATTATCTGGCCAAAATGGACTTATTAAATAGCATTTTAAGCTTCATTATAAACTCAAATACGATTTGAAACACGACACGAAAGGTAAAATAAATAGTGACCGATATCAATCAGCATCGCCAATCCGATATCACCAGGCTATAAAAAGGAGCCAGGAACAAGAGGAGGAGCAGAAAAAGCAAAAAAGCAAAACTCATGCCGATATGGCAAGCATAGTATTTTACTATTTGTTTAATAAATCTGCATACTTAAAAGACCTCAATGAAAATAATAAAACTGTTATAAATGAGAGCATAATGATCCTCAAAGACTGTTGGTCAGCATTTGTGGGGAAAATATCTTCCTATTCAACAAAGAAGGTTGGATATCAAACAAATTGTCATTTTTCTTTTGAGTATCTCCTATTTTCCTACATTTTACTCTCTTTATTGAAAGTCTTTAACAATTCTCACTTTACAACATTTAAAGTTTTTTTTTTTGGTTTCACCAAAATGATCTTTGCATATTTCCAGAGTTGATTGAAGAATATACTATGATAATCGTGGCATTTATTTCCTCGAGATAGATAGACGAATTCCTATGACACGTCTTATTTTGCTTATGCACAAAATGTTGCGTTTAAGCTATATATTTGTTTCCTCAAAATGTCTTGATCTTGACTAGATGTTGCGTGTTTATTTTTCATTTTTATAAACAAAAAAGGCAAAGGAATCTGACAGGTCATAGCAGTCACAACGAATGAATCATAGTGTGTTAGGAATTATAGCTAGCCAATAAAAATTGGACTTCGTAATCCATGACCCATCAAAAACAGTGGCAAATATAATATTTTGTTTTGGAAAAACTTTTTTTTTTCTTTTTATACTTTCTCAAATGTTTGTACCTTCTATTGACCTGCTAGATCCTTCACAGGCTTCACTTTATTCTTCTCTTTCCTTTTTTAGCTCAGTTATCTTAAATAACGGCAATGTGGACCAAATTAAATCTCTTATCAACCAAACCGGTTCTACTCTCTATTGGGCCCCTGCCAAAACCGTCGATGAAGCCGTTCAGCTTTGGGACGTAGGTGTACTCAAGGTCATTTTTGATTTGGACACATTTGTTCAAAACCAGTCTGAATTCAATGGTATCGCTGATGAACGTATTGCTGTCAAGTGTAGCGCTTCTGCCGTTCCCAGTAATCTTCCTGTGTCTACTTTTATTTTTTCCTCTGCCTCTATTGCTGCTGAATTTGCTCAAACCAACAAGTCCTTGTTGACCCATGGTGGTATCAAGACAACTGTTGTCGAGTTAGACCAAGTCCACGCCAACACTATCGCCGAGTTGCACAACCAACACTTGGATGTCATTGTTCCCGCCTCTCGTTTGACTGTCAACAGTGAAGATGCAACCAAGTTGAACATTGCCGATGCTTTTTTGGCCACTGTCAAGACTGACCGTGCTGATGGTCTTTATACTACAATGGTTGTTGATGAATCCAATAAGGCACTTGGATTGGTTTATTCCAGCAAGGAAAGTGTTGCTGAATCCATTCGTCTTGGTCAAGGTGTCTATCAAAGCCGTCAGCGTGGATTGTGGCACAAAGGATTGACCTCTGGTGCTACCCAAACCTTGAAGCACATTGATTATGATTGTGATGGTGATGCTTTGCGTTTTGTCGTTGAACAACACGGAGCAGGTAATTTAATTTGTTAGACATATAGCATTTACTCATTTCTTTTAGGATTCTGTCACCTAAACACTCGCAACTGCTTTGGCCATGATACAGGTATCTCCGCTTTGGAAAAGACCTTGAAGGAAAGAAAGTCAAATGCTCCCGTTGGATCTTACACTGCCCGTTTGTTTGGCGATGCCAAGCTGTTACGTGCCAAGATCATGGAAGAGGCTGAAGAGCTTTGTGATGCTACCGATAAGGAACAAGTAGCTTGGGAAGCTGCAGACTTGATTTACTTTATGATGACCAAGTGTGTGAATGCTGGTGTTTCCTTGGCTGATATTGAAAAGAATCTGGACAAGAAGGCTAGAAAGGTCACTCGCCGTCCTGGCAACGCCAAACCCAAATGGGAAGAAAAGATCAACAATGTACCTGCCACAGCCACACCACCACCACCTGCAGAAGGTAGAATTGAGATGCAAAAATTTGTTTTGAATGAAATCGATGAAAAGCAACGTTTGGATCTTTTGCTTCGACCTATCATTGATTCTACCGAAATCATCCAACGTGTGACACCTATCATGCAGCAAGTCAGGCAAAGAGGAGATGCTGCCATCTTGGACTTTACTCGCCAATTTGATCGCGTCGAACTTGAATGCCCCACCATCAAGGCTCCTTTTGCTCCTGAGATGATGCAATTGGATCCTCAGACAAAGGCAGCCATTGATCAAGCCTATGAAAATATTTACAAATTCCATGACGCCCAATTAGACAAAGAGCATTTGGTGGTCGAAACCATGCCGGGTGTGGTCTGTTCACGATTCACTCGACCTATTGAACGCGTAGGTCTTTATGTTCCTGGTGGTTCTGCCGTGTTGCCTTCTACTACACTCATGCTGGGTATCCCTGCCAAGGTCGCTGGCTGTAAAGAGATTGTGATTGCCACTCCTCCACGATCCGACGGATCTGTTGTGCCTGAGGTGCTTTATGTGGCTCATAAGGTTGGTGCATCTCACGTGGTCAAGGCAGGAGGTGCTCAAGCTGTAGCTGCCATGGCCTACGGTACTGAAACTGTGCCCAAGGTAGACAAAATCTTTGGTCCTGGTAACCAATATGTGACGGCAGCCAAGATGGTCGCTCAAAATGACACAGGCAGTCTGGTGGCCATCGACATGCCTGCCGGTCCCTCTGAGGTCTTGGTGATTGCTGACAAGACAAGCAACCCAGTCTACGTCGCTGCTGACTTGCTTTCACAAGCTGAACACGGTCCTGATTCTCAAGTGGTCTTGTTGGCCGTTGACTTGACAAAGGAGCAGTTGGAGAAGATTGAGGATGAGGTTCACAACCAAGCCATTGCCTTGCCTCGTTGTGACATCATTCGCAAGAGCATCCCTCACTCCTTTGTTTTGAGCATGAAGACCTTGGAAGAAGCCATTGAATTTTCCAACCAATACGCACCTGAACATCTTATCTTGCATGTGGATAATGCTGCCTCTGTTGTGCCCAAGGTAGATAATGCCGGTAGTGTGTTTGTTGGACCTTATTCGCCTGAAAGTTTCGGTGATTATGCATCGGGTACCAACCACACATTACCTACTTATGGTTATGCACGCATGTACTCTGGTGTGAACACGAATGGATTTGTCAAGCACATTACCTCACAGGAATGTACCGCAGAAGGCATGAACAATCTTGCTGATACTGTGATGCGTTTGGCTGAGATTGAAGGATTGGGTGCCCACCGTAATGCGGTTGCTGTCCGTGTTGCTGACTTGAGAAAGTAAATCGTTCAACCATTATTAATGCATAAAAAGACCTATTTAAGAAGAAAATAAAATTGTATTTGCTTAGATAGTGTAAAAATTATTTATTCGATTTTTTTTTTGTTAGCAATCACTACAAAATTGGATAGTATTCATTTATGACAAGTAAAAGTATTTCTCCACAACCCTTTAGAATCAGGTAGGGTGTAGTATGAAATACAAACTTATATCATTCTTTTCGTAAAAGTAGTCTGAAAAGTCATACATAAAATCAAAGTCGTTATTAGAAAAGTTGAATGTTTCTTTGATATTTGTCTTCATGAATAAATGAAATTTCATTTAAAAATAACCTATTAAAAAGTTATATTTTGAAAAATAGTGAAAAACAAAAGTTTTTTGTCTCAACAATGTATACCTCTAAATGAAAAAAAAAAATAAAAAAAGTTGGATCCAAGGTCATAAAAGCTTGGCATACGTTATTAGGAACTTCATTTTCAATGTTCTATTATCCAAGCAATTACTAATAAAAAGTAAAGAATAAAACAATATAACAAAAAAGTTTGAAAGACATAAGCATCATTGTAAAATAGATTTTTATTTTGGTGGCGAGTATAATAACTGTATGCTCTTATAACAGACTGGCATTTTTTTAATATTTTAGTGCGTATACTGACCTACTCTTCGCTTAACACAAGAATTAAAGCATCACATATGGAGATCTCATCCTTTCTGCAAATCCCTCTTCTTTTTAAAATGCTCCAAATGCTCTCAATTTGGTTGAGATCAAGCTTTTATGGAGGCCATATGCCAAAGATATCGATCTCAGTGATCTGCTCCCACAATTGCGCATAAGACAAGATATGGCACGAGGCAGCATCCTCTTGAAATATGTAGTCATTAGGCATGCTTTCTTGAATCCAAGGATAGGGATATTGGCTCAAGCTACTGACATGCCCGTCTTGATTTAATATGCTATCCATGACAACAAGGAGGCCAGCTCTCTCAACAATAGATCATCATCAAACCATTGCGGAATGAACTACATACTTGGTTGTGAGTATTATATGTTGCGGAAGTTGTCTTTCTCCATTCATTAAAAGGGCTCTTCTAAAGCTACCATTACCAAAAAGACACAAGCAAGGTTCATCCGATCAAATCATCTTGTCCCGTTCCCTATCAACATTTCTCAATACCTTTTTGTTCAAAGAAACGCTCCTGAGTATGCTAATGCACATGTGGGGTCAAGTTCCCGGTTTGCAGACGAAAAGGAATTTGACGCTTGATATGCCAATTGGATCAAAAGTTATACTCACGTTAATAAGAGAAATGTCGCTGCTGTTTTCCATATTTCAAAGAGGCATTGAAAGCTTGTTTGTTGCCAAAGGAGATGGGTTGCTTCATATCTAAGCACGGTAAAACAAGAATGGTAAAAAAAGCAACCAATGTGTCAGTATCAGGAGGCTTACTCCTCTGGTGAGGCGTCTAGATCAAATAAAGTAACTATTAAAAAAAATCATTATTTATTTACAAAGTTTATTTGGGCGTGGGGTATGTATCACATATGTTCGCCTGGACTAGTTCAATATGGGGTAAAGTAATGTGAGGCCAAAAAATTCTTAGGGGCCAAGGGTAAAAAAGGTCAATAGGATAATATCTGGGATATAGCAACATCCTTAATACTTTAAGAGCCAATGCAGAAGAAGCGCAAAGTAAATAAATAAAAGAAGCTATCCGCACATTTACAGTCAAAAATGAATACTACCTCCGATTTTCTTCTCTAGTTAATGTGGCAGTGCCCACAAGTGTGAATGAGTCAACTGTCACAGCTACAGAGTAGACTCAATCGCGAGCGTTGACCGAATTAAAAGCAACACTGCTCCTTTAATTTCACCTTGTTAAGTATCAACTCCACCAATAGCTTCGGGATACTGTTCAGAGAGAGAGAGAGAGAGAGCTGCTTAAAATGCAGCAATCGAGATATTGGTAAAGTGAAGATCGAAGACTGTACTATTTTTTTCAGAGGAATGAACCCATAATCGCTCATGGTGCTGTTGTCTAGCTGCTGTCTTATTCTCTACATCTTTGAAAGATGCAACGGTTTGACTTTTGTTGAAATGTGAGTAAGCATGGAAAACCTGCCATGTGGCTTGAGATGACGATGATGATGTGAGAATAGGGAGAACTTTCTTTGGGCGATTGGCTTCTGCTTTATGTAACATGTAAAGATGCAAAAGGGCCTCTCTCTCTCTTTTTTCTTTTTCTATCAAAAAAGCTCTGGATTTGTGTAGTAAGAAACTATGTAGTCTTTATTTGTTATATGTACAAAGTGAGTTCGATTAGTATGCAAAGAGTTTTTGTATTTGTGCAATCTATTTCCTGAAATGGCAGACGCTTAAACATTCACTTTTAAAAATAAAATTAAATCCCAAATAGGTGCATGATGGATTAGTTTTCATCGTTTTCGCCCGGGTCAGCTCAAAAGAAAATAAGTGAGCTAAAAACTCTTTATGGGATCAAGGGTAAAAATGTCTAGGAAGGAAAAGACGGTGACAAGTGTAAAAGACAGTAGTGAGAGAAAGTGGGAAGTCAATCGAGGAGATTGAAGTGTTTTAGGTATAAAAATAGGAGCAAAGAAGAATTAAGGAGACCGAACAACAGCTCTAAAGCCGTATATTTTTATTAAAGTTTCAAGGGTATTTATATTAATCCAGAACAATAAGGCTATAGCTTATGGACATGCCAAAACATGACAGAGATTTATAGTTAAATGGATTTAAGGATAATGTTATTTTTGAATAATTGTCTAGATTTGGCAACAGGTAAAGTGAGTAAGAATGTAGCTAACTGTAAATATTACAAAGTCAAAACGAAGTTGGTAATTTCTATCAAAAGCCAGTTAATTTATTTTATAAGAAATTATCCATTCATAAGCAAAGAAATATTGCTCAAGTTAAAAATATCTTTTACTCAAATTCTCGGTACTAGTGCGGTTGTTTGATATATGAAAATGTGTAAAAATGGACTTTATAGAATTGTTAGAGCTGAATAAATAGCGTACCTTGAAAGTAAAACATGTATACATCAAGGGAAAGCTGCTAATATAATAAGATGCTTATCTGTATTCAAAGTAAGAAAAAAAAAACAGCACAATCTCCAAGCAAGCAACTTTCTGAATACATCTTTTAGGAATTGTATCTTGATTTGCTTGAACTGGCTCATGATCTTAAAAGTGCCAAAAAAGCACAAAAGAAAGAGGCTATAAATACACTCATGTGTGGAACAAGTATGGTGAAGGATAAGTCAAACGATGCAAGTAGTTCGATTAGGCTGCTCTAGTGTCCTTCGGATGACAAGCGTGATTATTACAATTAGGTTGTATTAAAATAAGCAAAGTAGGATGCATCTTTTGTATAACATTCAAAAGTTCTTTATGAAAATAAATAATAGTTATTATTCATGATGCTAAATAAATTGACCCATGTTATTTTTAAATAGTTGGGACTACAAGCATTCTTTCCTTTTTTTTACTTTGTTTCAAATCTATTTCAAGTTTCATTTTTTTCTATATTTTTAAATTCCAAGTTATTTTCGGTACGTTTACAAAGAAAAGAAAAAAAAAAGCAACGTTTTTATCGGCGAAACAGGTTTTGACCAGAGCATGACGCATGTTTTGCTTGATCGAAGAAAGGAGTGCTTGGTATAATCATAGTACCTGCCATTCGCAACATAAACTTTATCATCTTGGAGTGTATCTCATACGTAGGTATCATTGGCTTAGGTAAAAACGATCCCATTCTATCAAAAAAAAAAAAAAAAAAAAGGTCCAAAATATCTGTATGCTTTCTGAGCATTTTTTTTTTTTGAATTTATAAATATTGTTACGAATACGTTAAACAAAGACAGTATGCAAGGGATGTATCCAGTAGTAGAAAATACCAGCATATGCCACTCGGAAAAGACAATTCAAACAATCACAAAAAGAGCCTACCAGTGCTTTTTTTTTTTTTTATTCCTCAATCCTTCAGAGGAAGGTTGAACTAAGATGAAAGCAAATATTCATCATGCTTCTTTGTCTTCTGATGATCCTCTCAATAGAATGAAAGAGGTGGACAAAGCAATAAATCATATTTAGTTGTCAACGATGAATCCGACATATGCAGAGTTTTTCTAGACAAGATGTGAAAACAAACCTTTAAATTTCCTGTTTCTGTTTATTTGTTTGTTTGTTTACTTTTTTTTTTTTTTTTCATCTTACAATCTCATTCAACTTGTCTCAAAGACTTTACTAAAAAAAATAAACGCTCAAATGGTTGCGTCAGTACGCTTTTTTTTTTTTTTTTTTTTCAAAAAATCCCAAGTTTTCCTAAAAAGCAATAAAGATTTCCAAATTTTGTTTTAAAGCGTCCAAATTCTATTTTCAATCACAACAGAAAATGATGGAAAGCTGAAATTCATAAAGAAAAAAAAAAAAAAAAAAAAAAAAAAGATGGAAAACTGCAATTGTTTTTTTTTAAGAATCACAAAATCCAATACTGGTTTAGAATGCTGCTTTTTTTCTTTTTTTTTTTCTTTGTTTGGGTTTTATCAGTACAGGTACATGTGACACAGTGTGCTTTGTGATGGATGTATTTGATTGGATAAAACAATATTTTTATTACACATAAAAATCGGGTGCTTTTTTTTTTTTTTTTTTTTGTAGGACTTTCTTTTTTTTTTTTCTTTAAATGATTTCAACACAATTCTCCAATCTTTCAAATAAATTACCTTTCAACAAAAAGGATATTTCCTGTCGAAGATTTACAGTTGATGAAAAGCACAACTGGACAACGGATGAAAGTGGGGATGAATTAACAAGATTAAGAAAGGATCGTTTTATTGAATTAGCACAGGCAGCACTTGAACAAGCAAAAAGAGAAGAAGAAGAAAAAGGCTTAATACAAGAATTAATAGAGACATTATTAGAACATACAGGTGCACCTATGGTAGCTGATGTTATTTTGGAACAATTTCGGAGCCAGGATGTGATTGAAAGGTTAGCAGAAGACCATTTTATTCAACAAAAGAGGAGGACGAGCAGTGATACGTTTGATTTATTACCAAATACATTAAAAGAACCAGATCAACAACAACAAGAGACAACTAAATCTATAACAAATAATAGTAGTAGTATATTGATTATATCAGAATATTTATGGAGATTATTTCGGTTATTATTACTATCAAGTCTTGTCGGTTTAGTTTATCACTTTATGTGTGCTGATCCTATCACTTACCATCAATCCTTATTATCAAATTGACTTGTTCAATAATAAATATTATTTTTATAAACTGTAAGGATTTGAATCGTTTGAAGTCTACATTCTTTCTAAATATTAAATTCTTTTAAAAGTCAATAATATCCCCTATTAAAAACACCATTTCTAATTTCCATATTTACTATTAATCTCAATAATAAAAGATATTATTTATTATACAAAGTATTGGCCTCCTGTGCCACCCATTCGATTAAGACCATTATTTCTTGTTGGGATAAAACGATCTTGATCAGGTACAGCATCAAATATCTTAAAGTGTGTTTCACTGTCAGTTACTTGCATAATAGAAGCTACATTACCACATCGATAACAGTAATTAGGTGCTGACCATACAGTCACCAATTCATCTTTTGGAAACATGTATTTGTATCCTTCTTGAACTAATTGATGTGCTCTTGCAATTAATTTTAATCCATTAATATGATTAAACTACTTATAAGTACTTCCTTTATATCCACACTTCATCCTTCATTTACCTCGCTAGTCACCTTGCTACCAAATAACCAACCTGCTCCTCTTGGACTCACTGACCAAGTGTCTATATCTTCTGGATCAGACCACATCAAATCACAGAACGATCCTTCATGTGGTATTTCTTGTAAGCGATGAATAGTTCTCATTTGATCCAATGCTTTAATATCAGGGGATAATCCACCATGAACACATAGGATGGATCCATCAATAATCTATCATGAATAAATATCATTCATATCATTGACCATATCCACTTACTGCTGCTAGCGTCAAGTAATCAAATACTGAACAGCAATATTTCCATACATTTGCATTCCCGTACTTTGTTTGACATTCATCTATCCATCCGTTTACTTTTCCTCACTTTTCACTCTCATCGTTCTATTTACCATAAAACCCATACACTTGTGTGATCTGTCTACTTTCATGATTTCCTCTTAACAACGTAATCTTGTCAGGATATCTACGTAGGCCCTCTTTAATAAATGCATATAAACATGCCTAGTGCTTACTTTGCTTTCAAGACTAATAAAAGTGTAAATGTTTCTAAACTGAAATGACCACGATCGACATAATCGCCCTATTCTCATCATCAACATCTATTCTCTCAAACAATTTCTATTCTGCTCACCATAAAAATGTAGTTTGTGTCTTTCACATCTCCTCCTACGTTGAATAATTCCAACAAATCATAAAACTGGCCTATACTTGATGCCATCAATACCTTGTACTCCTTTCAATCTATTATTTAATACCATGAATGTCGCCACAGACAGTAACAGGTGAATGCACTGGTTGTATATTCGATTCTTCTAACAATAACTCTTTCACCTAATGTAACTAGCTTAGTCCCAACATAAAATAAGATGTAGAAACGAGTTACCATCTCACACAACCTTTTGACATCTTGTTCTGGTAGATATTCACACCTTTTAACCTTTTCTAACCACTCATCAGGATTGCCCATTCTTTATTGTAAAGAACTATGTTTTTTTTGTATCTGCATCTTCCCTCCTGCCTTTCTCTTTCTCTCTCTCTCTTTTTCTTTCCCATTTTTAATTCAATACCCGACAACCGACAAGTGTTGATTAGGATGGGGTAATAGGATTATGAGGTATTCTTTTTATTATAATTATTATCATTATTAACAAGCACAGCTGCTTGTGTTGGATTCAGTATTATTAAGATTGACTTTTTGCACTAAAAAAATTTGTTATTTGATAACCAAATATAAAAACATGCAACTTACTAGAGTCCTTTGAATCGGATTGTATTGCACTTCCGTCCACTCCAGGTAAAGATTGTGCAATCTTTTTAAATAACGTTTTGACCTATTGGTCTTATGTTAGCTCTCTGAACGGTTCTTATTATTAGTGTGTACTGTACATTATGACCTGCTTTAGCGCTAGTTTCTATAAACATTACATTCAATTCCTTTGCTCTTTTTTCTCCATCATCCGTAGTTACTTCCCTATATATGATTTAGATTCATGCAGTAGTATACTGATCATCTACCTTTTATCGCTCAAATCCGATTTATTACCAACAAGCACAATAATAACATCATCACCTCTTTCAGCCCTTACATCATCTATCCATTTTGATGTATTGGTAAAGGATTGTCGGTCTTGCAAAAAAAAAAAAAAAAAAAAAAAAAAAAAAAAAAAAAAAAGTTAAGCCCAAATATTCATGTGCCTTGTCAATCACACTTACTCGAAATATCATAAACAATCACAGCAACAGACGAATCACGAATATAACTAGGAATCAAACTACGAAATCGCTCCTAAGCTCACTCTGTGAGTCACAGAAAAAATTCATTTTGATCTACTTTACTTGTCCTGCCGTATCCCACAACTGTAATCTTACAGTTTTATCTTCAAGGTACATTGTTTTGGATAAAAAATCAATGCCGATAGTAGCCTATGTATTTTCATAAGTGCTTGTGGATTACAAGCGATTTGGATACTTTACTTGATAGCTGTTATCAAAAGTATCATACATAAAGCGAGTAATAAGTGAAGTCTTGCCAACTTTATTTGACAGGTAAATCATTAATATTTACTCAATTTCCTTTTCTCTCTCTTTCTCTTTCTTTCTTTCTTTTTTTACCACTTTGTTCACCCAGAAAAACAAGTTTATATTTTCTTAAAGGGCTTGTTGTAAATTCAGTACTTGCCATCATAACAGAAGCGGAAGAGAAAAGGAAAGGAGAATGAAAAAAAAAAAAAAAAAAAAAAAAAAAAAAAGGTTTTATTGGTTTATGAACGGAGATTGAACGATTCAGGACAGTTGTTGTTGCTTTGACGCTTCAAATGCTTCTTGAGCCCATTTTGCCATAGCAACATCTACATCTTCATACTTTTTGATAAAAGGATGCTCTAGTAACTCTGCATAAGTAGGTCGCTTATTTGGATCCTTTTGAAGACAAGCTGCTACAAAATCACAGGCTTCAATAGAAAATGACTCTGAAGGCAAGGAAGGCGGTTCGTCTTCAATAATGGCTTTCAATTGAGCAAACATATTGTCATATTTATAAGGATAGTGACCAACAGCAATTTCTACAAGCGAAATGCCCAATGACCAAACATCGGATGAAACTGAATATGTATTTACTGCTTTGATACGCTCAGGCTAAATACGTTTCTTATTAACCATAGTAACAAACATATTTTCTCTACTTACAGCCATATAACTTTGACATCCAATGTTTGTCTTTGCCAAGGATTTTTCTAATTGCCCTGATACACCAAAATCACACAACTTTACTTGCCCTTGTTTGTTAGCAAGTACATTGGTCGGTTTAACGTCTATACTCTATTTTTAATATAGATACCTTCTTATATTATTTTACCTCTATGAATAATAGAAAGCTCATCCTTTAAGAATTTTAAGCCTTTCAATGTCTACAACAGAATTATTATTTAGGATTCAACATGCATGAATACATATCTGTCTTTGTATACTTTACTGAAGTAGCTATTTTTGCTAATACATCTTCAGGCACACCTTCACCATACAACTTATCAAGTGAACCAGCGTCCATATATTCCATACAATAATATACACAGGATTCAATGAAAAATGCACCATAGAATTCTACAATGTATTCTCCTGAACTTTTATGTAAAATGTCTAATTCCATTAATATTTGATGTAGCTTTGTTTCATCTAATTCTAAACGGATTTCCTATGAAAGACTATGAATGACCTTTCTATTTGTTTTCAAGTCCTACCTTCATAGCCATGGTAACATTCGTAATACGATGCTTTACTCTTTGTACTGTACCATATTGACCTTTACCAAGCTCTTCTTGTAATATCAAGTCATCCATTTTTATTGTAAAACTATTCCCGTTGCTAAAATCAACACCATCCGCATGGATAATAGCTTTTCCCGAAAAATTGAGTTTACCAGAAGGATCACTAAGAAGACATGAGCTACAATGAATACATGCTGATTGTTTTGATATATTTTACTATTGCTTTACACGTATTTTGAAAAATTAGCAAACGGTGTCTGTTCTTGTTTTGGCGCAATGCCTAATTGAGACAAGTTCAAACTTGGTTTACCCATCCTTCCACCTGGTCGTGCTCTTGGCCCTCCTGCGCTTTTACTTGACATGGGAGGTAAAGGAGAACGACCGTTGGGTTGTAAGGGTATCGAACGACTCATTGGAGGTAAAACTGAGCGGCCGGGTATTCTTGGCGGCATAGGCCGAGGTGGCATAGACTTTGAACCTTCTGGAACTAACGCTGGTGCTTCTGTATTCTTATCACTAGACATTTCTATCTAAAGCCAAATAGAAACAAAAAAAAGGGGGGGAAAGGAAAGAAAGTAATAAAACAGACGCACTTTTTTTTTTTTTTTTTTTTTCATTGTTAAAATGACGTCAAGAGAATATATGAGCCAATTGTGAAATATTTTTCCATGCATAGATGAAGCTACTGTGTAACCTGAGCATTTCGACCGTATATAAAATGAGTTACTGTATCTTTCAAATTTTCAAAAAAGATTATAAAATAATTTGGGGAAAAAATAAATTAATTTGGAAATAACTGGTATGAGAGAGTTGAGGTGGTTTGAGATAGAATAAGCAAAGTGAAAGAGAGACACCAAAAAATTTACATAAAATGAATGTTAATCAAAGATTATGACATATTGTATATAACTTGCTATGTAGGTAAGGGATGAGAGCCCTGTTGTGGGGTTCTCTGACAATTCTCAAAAGAAGCTGAATCCAAGTATTCGGGAAGTCTTTTACTGTCATATTGTGACATGTAAAAATATAATGTATCTTTTTTTTCTTTAAACATAGTCTTTTATTTAAGGCCCAATTGAGCGCAAAAATATTATAATAAAAATCCGCCCGGACCAGATCAATCCTTTAGGATGTTCATGCTTAGAAAAAAAACCTCTTTTGGGAGTAAGAGTAAAAAATGTGAAAGGGGAGGAATGGGTGGAGTTACCAAAGAAAAACTAAAGGAATTGGCTTAACCATATAAAAAGCTTTTGACCATAGGGGTATTTGGCAGGGATCAGTTTGTCATGGTGTAGCTGATCTAATTCATGCAGTATGGAACATATAATCGGCCATGTCTGATACCAGGTGAGAGCAGAACTTGGGGGAATCGAAGGACGTAGAGGAAGCATGTTCAAAAGAAATGACAGTGGATCCTGGACAGTTTCAGGCATAAACAAGCGCCGGTGCATATCAAGTCAGTTAATAACATGGTTCTTAGAGAGCTGTTGCATAGGGTGTTTTGGACATGGTCTTGGCTTGCCACCAGGGAGCCAGCCAAGTCTCCAGCGTATACAGCGGCTACGCTCTGACTTGGACATGGGTAACCAGAGTATAGGATCTATGGAGATCGATCGACAGCAGTGAGAAAGCTGCTTGGAGGTTCGGCATTGTTGACGGATCTCTAGGTTCTGTTGCAGAAATCGTCGCTTAGCAGCCTTGAATGAGCGGGTATCAGGTTCATCAGTAGTAGATAGCGCCGTTTTCCAAAGGGAAGTCCGAGAGAGAAGGTACCATTGATGCCCTTTGGTACACTGGACGTAAGGTAGTAGGCGGTGAAGCTGTGCGTCTTCAGGTAATTATAGAGAACGAAGGAGGAACTGCGCTTGTAGTATACTGACTCGTTCCGACATGAGGGGCAACTTGGACATGTGAGGCATAACCTTAGTGGACGCTTTGCCTCGGGCACCGTAGATTTTTCTGATGCAGCTATTCTGGGCTCCCTCCAGAGCGTGAGGTTGATGGACAGTGAAACGATTGATGGCTAAGCCGTACTCGAGCTGAGACCGAACGATGAGAGCGTAGAATCTAGTACAGAGAAGCTTGGAAAAATCAGAAGGATTCATACCAATGGATGACAGCATGTTCATCGTTGCAAGAGCCTTGTGGGTAACGTATCTTTTTTGACAGCTATCACATCACGATTCCATATCGTACTACAAGAGTTACACTTGAGGACAGCATGTATTTTTCGTTTTGAGCTGGCCAAAGTAATATTTGTAAATTTTTTGATTTTACATTGATTATACATTTGACTAGCAAAAACCTCAACAAGAAGAGAAAGAAAGAAAGAGAGAGAGAGAGAGAGAGAGAAAATACATGTGGCTATTCTGCTTGTCTTTTTTAATTTTTCACACGAACCCATCAAAAGATTGAAAATGAGTTCTTTATTAAAAGATAGTCATGTACTTGATGCTACAATGGGGTTGGTAAATATTGTCGGTTTAAAGAAAGTAAACCTTATTTAGCAAAAAACAAATGTCGTTTCCAGAAAAATAAATGTCATTAACCTAAATGAAAATTTCGTTTAGTACATTTATTGTTGTTGCTTTATACTTGCTCTAATGCAATACCTGTATTAAATGACCAAACCGATAACCTTAGTGGAGAATATTTTGTGATTTTCCTACTTTTGTTCTACTTAAAGATGATCAATCTAAAGGATATTTTCTGATGAAAAAGCTGGGGCATTCGCCAGTCTTTCTCAGACTATTTAGGGCCTTGAGAAAATTCAATACGGCTGCTTGATCGTGATTCCAAAGTCTTCTTTTTATTCCTGTGGTTTGTTGTTCAAGGCATGAGAGGCTCTTACACCTGATACTGCATTAGTTATCAAGAATTAATCTAGTTTTTCTTTTTCTTTGGATTACCTCAGCAAATCATTGCATAGCACGTCTGTCTTCTTTTTACGTTGGTAAGGGCGAAGGTTTGGCACGGTTTTGAATTTTTCTACTTCATTTTCACAGGTTGGGCAATGGGACGATGTTTTGTATTCATTGATTAAGTAGACAGCAAGCCCATTCTTCTTTGACATCCTGATTAACCCCTTGCTTCTTGTCGGTCTTTGATACTTGACATTAGGGACGGACCAGTCTCCAAAAAACAAGATACCATCTTGACCAAACTTTGCTTTTAAGCTACGTACCAATTTTCGATCATTCTGATCAAAGAATTTACTTGAAAACTTCAATTTTCGAAAAGGTAAAAATTGTAGCGTTTCTAATGCTGTACTGATAGTCTTTTTTTAAGTGCTTTTCTGTGGTCGTCTATACATCTCTTTTGAAAGCCCTAGAGCTTTGCTTTTCTCACTATCATCTAGTTTTTCTGGAATATGCTTTTGTTGCAGCCTTATTTGTAGGTAGGTGACGTACAGTTGAGACTTTATAGAGTTATCAGTAGAATAATTTTCAAGTTGAGGGAAAAAACCACGGGTTCTTGCTATGAGCAGATTTTCATAATACAAATTCCATTTTTGGTCGACTCGAAAGTCAAATTCGGATTCAGGGAAACATGTTTCTTTAGATTTTGTTGACTCGTTTCCATAATATTCGTACAAAGTATGTTTTCCTGATGCTCTTGTTTTAATGTACCGTACAAACTTTTCCAAGTTTACAGAGTTGGATTCAGGTCTAAAAAGGGTTGCTTCAGCTTTCTGGATCACAAAAGGTTGAGTACACTTTCTTAAATATCTAAAGTGTCCTGAACATTTTGAGCGGCTATTCTTCGTAAATATAAGTGTTCGTTTTTCTTCAACAGTGCTGGTTTCTTTCAAGCAGTACATCAAGTCCCGCCTTCCAGGGTCTAGCAAGACACATTTGGCTTCAGTGCTCTTTAAGTCGGCTTGATCTAATCCTTCAATATGCTCTGTTTGATTACCGTCCACTTTCTTTTCAGTGTTGGGCTTAGACGACTTTCTGCTTGTATTAGTGTTTTGCTTTATTATGGAGACACTGACTCCATCTGTTTCGAGAGTTCCTTGGAACCGCAAAGACTTTTGAAATCCTTGATGCTTGAACGCCTTTTTATTTAGGTCTACGACGGTACCCCATGTCTCAAGCTTACTTCCTATTTTTGGATTCTTTTTGCTCTTGAGGATATGGTAGTGGATTATTTTGCTATCCAACGTCATGTAGCAAGGAATAAAGGTGATACGTAGCGGGAAACAAGCAAACTGTTTCATCTGTTCGGCTTCAGACAGTTCAGCAAGTCTGAAGAAGGCCTTGAAATGGCGCTTTGGACTAGCTATAACGTCATAGTAAATTGAGTTCTCTTATAAGTGTAGTTCTCTGGGTAACTTGAGAGAAAACTATTTGATTTCGTTCTTGATTGATCATCTAAAAGACCAACTTCAGGTATCTCTTTTTTGTCGATGGCAATCTTCATCTGGTTGCAAGGTCGATAAATCTTCTTTCGGACAGCTTCTTTTATCGCTTTACTACTAGACTTGTTTGCTTGCATTTCTCCTCTGAGACTCTCTGTCTTTTCCTTCTTTTTAAATAACTTGTTGATCAAACTGTGCAGACTGTTTCAAAATGTGCTTTGATGTTATTATAGTAGGCCGTTTGGATCTTCGTACACTCGAACAAGGCTATTTGCTGAGCATATGGTAAGTTGGGGGGGGGAGTATAACCAGCAGCTTCAAAGTAAGCTTCTTTATATTTTGATATCAACTGCCTATAATTTTTGGTCGTATCCTTCAGTCTTGTGCTGTTTCCACCCTTTGAGAGAACAAGTCTCAGAAAAATTTCAACAAAGAAATCTTTGTCACAAAGTTGTTCAACACACAATTTTTATTTGCTGCCAGTTCTTGTAAATATATGTACTTTGTGAAGGTAAATGTATGTGTAACTAGTAACTTGATAGTGTGAACCAAATCATACAATGGCTGTAAATATGCTGGTTTCCAAATATTCTTTACAGTCGTTTTAATTGTCATCACACGCTTGCTCATCTTCTTAGGGCCTTCTCTAATGCCACTTGCCTTGTCAACAGGCACAGGACAAAGACGTGACTTGATAGAAGTTGCAGCTGACTTGAAAGCGGTTGGAACAGGTTTACTAAGCTTGGGGGAAGTTAGACTTGTTTTAGAGGCAGTTGTGCTTGACCCCACAGCAGCAGAAGTTGATTTGGTGATACGAGAAGCAGACTTGTTTAATTCATCCAAAAAGGGTCTTTTGACGACAGGTGCACCAAAACTGTCTCTGCTATATTCAAGATCATAGTCCTCAAGAGTGATCTTACTGAACACGGTAGGTTCATCTGTTGTAGAGGTACCAGTACTACTTGTATTAGTAACTTCAGAATCCGTAGCTTTTCCTTTGTTTTTAAGTCTCTCTTGTAGTCCACTCTGTGGAGTATTTTCTCTACCTATGATGGTATTTCATACGTTAGACTAGCTGTTTACCTACATCAAGTTTGACAATGCAACTTACTTTTTCTTTTTCTAGCTGTTACAATGGGCTGGAAATCGTCGTCTGAGTTTTCTTCTACATATATTTCAAACGAGTCTATAATATTATCAATTTTGTGGTCAGTGACATTTCAATCCACTATTAGATATGAAGCCTACCGTTTTCGCTCTTAGATGGCTTCTTTTGGTTTGAAGAGAATAAAGTATACTTTTGCTTTCATTTCATTTTCTAATGTGTTTTCATGAGTGAAATATACGAACAAAAAGAAAAAGTATCTCCAGAAATTGATTTAAATATTAAAAAGAAATACTCCCATCCCATTTATATAGATTTATTCAAATACAGCTATAACCAAATAATAGCAATGTGCCTACAATGAGCTTATATCATGTGATAACTTGGAATAGAAGATACTTATTTTCTAGATTCACATAGAATACTAGTTACACATAGTAAATAGGGATCGAGAAGTTATTAGTGTCTGAATGTGCCGAGTTTATGTTTTTTTTATCAAACTTCAGTGATAAATATGTTAAGAAAAAATTTGATGAGCATAAAATATTAGACCGTCATCTTGTAATGTCACTGTATAATGATGATATATTCACTGATCAAAATTTCCATTAAAGGTCCTTTGCTGAGCCCAACAAAACTGTTTTAACTATACCAATTCTCGCAAGATTTATATTCCAAAAAGGTATGAAGTTATGAAAATATCGTAGTATGATTTTAAAAGCATGTTCACACGGATGTTTTATTATAACAGCGGATTATCTGACTAGAGAATTCGCAAAACACTTGATTACAAGCATCAGCACTTCGACTCAATAAGTTTTCATTCGACGAGGTTTGAGCTCTGTCAAACAAGGAGATAAGTACATTACTCTATAGCCTCTACTCTCAACTTTTCTTATCATTGGATGAGGCTTATGAATAGTACAGTAATCCATTACAAGATAACTACCCATAAGACTTTTGTCCATGTTCATAATATCAAGAAGCTCATTTATAAATGTTACAAGGTGAGCAGTAGTTGTACCTTTTGCTTCTAGCTTTTTGTTCTCGATGGAAGTACTCTCCTCCGCATCAATGTACTCTATAGTAGGCTCTTCAATAATAATGTCACCTGCTCTTTGCTTTTTGCCTCCTGCAAGCTTTCTTTTTTTTTTTGACTGTCTTCAATGCAGTCTCATCAATAAAACGCAGTTCTTAGTGTAACCCAAATCCGAGCCTTTCCATTTCATGAATTACCCGTATCTCGTTTGTAAGCTATTGTCAGAGTTTCTTGTCATAGGGTCGAAGGTTGGCTTTATTGAAGTGAGCATGTTGTTTCTTAAGCGGTGGTTCATTTGAGACTTTGAAATCTTTAAGTCCTCAAACTGCGATCTCAAAGAATCAATGATGTCATCAGCACAAAGTTGTGAGTCTTTTCCTAGTATTTGTTGGATGTGCTGCTCATGCTCAGGAGTCAGTGAGTTGGATCGGCCGGGATTTTTTTGCAACTTTTCGTAAGCTACCTTCCCAGCTTCTTAATAATATTTCCTCCAGTGCATAGCAGTACGAGGATTAATTCCAAGATCCTTCGCATGCAAAGTCACTTTTTCTCTTTCCGTAGGACCCTCGATCATTCGGTCAATAAATATCTCTCTGGTTTGGCAGTTGCAGTCTTTGTAGGCGCTAATTTCTTGACCACTTCTATAGCCTTTTTTATTGAATCCTTTGCAGTAATTTTTTTCTCTGCTGGTTTGAAACTCAAATAGGACTTTTGGCTCGTTATGGTTTCAAATGCTATGTTTGGATCACTGATTTCGGTTAACACACCTTCCATCGGATCGAATACTCTCTCTCCATTCTTATTGTAGTCAATATCGTGTCCGTCTCCATAAAAAAATGTATTTTTTGTCATGTTATTCAATTTTTAGAGAGAAAGGAAAGAAATAAAGCCTTTACATCATAGCCGACAATAATCTCTCAGTAACGCCAACTTAACTTAGCCCAAAAAGACGAAGTAAAATTTTAAAAGCGACAGTTAATTGTTGGCAAACGACCAAACGTTTTTCAGGTAGCTGTCGTATTTACCCCATTAAATACTTATTATTCATATGAGATTACTCAAACCTTATATAAGAAATAACAAGTACTGAATACATAATATTATATATTACATATTCTCTAAGACTCATTTACAATATTAACCATATACAATATTTATATTATTCAAGCTCAATACTAAAATTGACCTTGAACTCACTTCGGTCCCTGAATAATCTTATTTCCTATATAAAGGCGTAGTTTGATTAAATGGGTTCTCTCTCTCGTCTTGAAATCTAATAAAGAGGTTACATAGAGACTCATTCACTAGTTTTTCAAGCACTATCTCCCTTTTATTTCTCACTTAATTATCTGCAACTATATCAGTAGCGCCGTTTATATTTGTTTAAACGTCATATTTTATTAAAGGTCCAATTGAGCGCTAAAAAATAAAAATAAGTGTCCGCCCGGACCAGATCAATCCATTTGGAGGTGTGATGTTTAGAAAAAAACCCCTTCGGGTTCAAGGGTAAAAAATGAGCAAGGAAAATAGGGTGCATAGAGAGACATACGAAGTTAGTTGAATTGTTTCAGCCATTTAATTGGTTTTTGGCCATGAGGTGTCTTGCACGGAATGATTGTATAATGTTGTAGTTGATCTAATTCATGGAGGATAGAACATATAAAGGGCCATTGACAGGTCCAGGAAAAAGCAATACTAGAGGGAATAAATGTGCATGTCGAAAGCATATTCAGAAGGAAAGATATAGGGTCAGCTATTGTTTCAGGCATACAGAGACGGCGATGCATATTGAGGCAGCTGATGGCGTGACGTCTTGATAGATTATTGTTGGGATGGTAAGGGCAGGGTTTGGGTGCACCACCTGGCAACCAACCAAGGCGCCATCGTATACATCGACTTCTTTCTTCATGAGTCATTGGTAGCCACAAGATAGGGTCGAGAGTGATTGTTGGGCGACAACTGGATAGTAGTTTGGAGTTCTTACCTTGGATCTGTTTTTCAAGATTAGAGTGGAGGAATTTCTTTTTTATTGCTCTAAAGCCTCGGGTATCTAATTCGGCTATTGTCGGCGGCATCAATTTCCACAGAGCAGTTTTTGATAGTTTGTACCATTGATGTCCTCTGGTGTACTGTATATGTGGCATTAAGCGATACAGCAGTGTGTCCTCAGGTAAAGATAATGAACGAAAGAGGAATTGGGCTTGCAGGATAGCTACTCTTTCTCTCATTGTGGGTAACTTAGCCAAATGGAGCATCACCTTGGTGGATGTTTTTCTAGATGCACCGTAGATCTTACATATGCATTTGTCTTGTGCCTCTTCTAAAGATTTCAGCTGAGTGTGATTGAAGCAGTTGATAGCTATGCCATATTCCATTTGTGGCCGAACTATTTGAGCATAAAACCGGGAGCATAGGAGCTTGGAGAATCCAGATGGGTTTACTCCAATAGAAGATAGGACATTCATCGTAGACATGGCTTTGAAAATATTGCTTTGAACAAGCTTCTCCGGATCAAGATGGCCGCCTGGTTTGAAGGGTATTCCTAGGCAAGTAAAAGTTGTCGCTTGCGGTAGAACTTGGTCATAGATAGCATATTCTACTGTCTGTGGTTGGTTATCCAAAATGACACATTTTGAAGGATTCCACCGGTATCCCATTTGTATACTATGTTCTTCGCATTTTCGTAGTAGGTCAACCATAATTGAGCTGTTGGCTATTAGGACCACGTCATCCGCATAGAGTAAGCAATTCAAGAGTGGTGCTAAATATAATGGGGGTGTATCATCCTCTATAGCTTGATGGCGTAGGTATACCGGAAGTTGATGCCATTTATATTTAGGTAACCGCCATTTATTTTTCAGAACGGACAAAATTTACCAGCTGCACTGTATAACAAAGCATTTCGGAAACTCCCTCTCTTGGAACCAAGTTAGTGAACTGGCTCGGCAAGACCTAACCTAGTATTCGATGATGCTTTTCCTCTCTCCTCTTCCCTTCTGTCTTTTTTCCTTTTTGCCTATCAAAAAGGTTTTTAGCTCTTTACACATTTTTTGATCTAGCCCAGGCAATTCAATCACAACAGTGGTTATGTGCTCACGTGGGTTTTTATTTTATTTTATTTTTATAGTCACTTTAATAGTATAACAAAATATTGAGGCAATCTCCAAAGGATGTAATCTTGAAGAGAAGATGTGCTGGGAGTTGTAGTTATTGTCAAAAAGAAATCTATACTTTTCAATGTCTGCTGAAAATGAGTTACATAATAGTTTATTCATTGAAAAAAACAAAGAAAAAGATCATGCTACAAATGATAAGTGGATGATGAATAATGTTATAAATGTATGGTATTTTTATCGTCTTTTAAGTCTCTTTAATAGTTGATCGAGTTCATAAAAGTTTTCAGAGTTTTTCACAAATGCAGCATGTTTAGGTGATTTGATGTGCTATGTAAAATAAGTAAAGTGCGTTCCTATTTTTGTCAAACACTTACATCAGCCAATACAGTGAACTTTTCATTACAGTTTTCACAAAATTGAAGGTCGGCATGTCGCTTTCTTTTAGCGACTCTCTGTTTTTGCTCTAACTTCAGTTTTTCTAATTCTGCCTTTTTTTCATCTGTCTTTCTATCTTCCTTATTGGAGTCTGGATGATTTGAGTCATTATTCTTGTCTTCCTTTTTGATTGAATCGGCTTGTTTTGCTTCATCTATCTTGATTTGTTCTTTATTTACATCTGTTTGTTTTGACCCGTCTGCATCTTCGTCTTTTTCCTGCAAACCTGTCGAATTTGACTCATCTACCTTGCTTTCCCTTCTATATGAATTGATCTGAACTAAATCTTTTGCTTTTGCTTGCTCTTTGCTCGGTTGCTTTGAATCATTTGTCTTTGCTTCATCTTTATTTGAATCTGGTTGAGTTGATTTTCCTACATCCGTTTGTACTGTTGATGAGCCCGCAAGAGTAGATATCACTGCATATTCCCTGTTTAAGCGATCCGTCTTTAATTCATATACGGCTAGTTCATTCGAATATTTGTTCTCATCGTTACACCACTGTTTCTTGATAGCTTGAGCCTTTATTTCTCCTGATGTTTGATTCTGCTTATTTTCACAATCTCGTACGACACTCTTATCTGGATCTCGACGCTCATTCAACAATCCATGCTGTTGTCCTGAGACTATAGATTTTTTTGTTGTTTCTTGATCTGGGGATTCCGGTGAACTGGCTTGATCTTTTGTATTTTCTTCTTGTTTTGTTTCCTGTGCTCCTCTTGTCCTCTCTGCATCCTTTGCTTTTTTCTGATTCACGGTCTTGTCGTTCCCTTCTGCGGGGGACTGAGCAGCCGTCGTGGTCCCAAGTTTCTCTTTTTCTTTTGACTCTTGGCCATTCTGCTGATCCTCTGCGGCTGCTTTCGCATCTGTCTGTGCCTTGCTACGTTTCTTTCTTAAGGTTGGCCAAGGTATCAACGCTGGTTTATCTGTGATAAGTTCTTTAGTGTATTCTTTCACTAATACAGGACAGTGGACTTGTGTCGCATCTTCAATCAGGACATAATGGCCAGTGAATTCAACAAAATGTGGTTTTTTATCGTCTCTACTTGCTCTCTCATGGGCCTTTGCTGTCGCGGTAGAAGATTCCATTAGGATATTGACGATCTTTAAAGCACCTATATCGTTTTTGTTTTTCGCTTTTAATATAATTTATCGTTTCAGCGCTTTCAGTGTGCATACCTTCACCACTCCAAATTTGAAGACCCCACTTTCGTGCATTTTGAATAGTTAGATCTTCAGGAGTTTTGTTTGTAGCCTACATACAGAGTAGAGTTATATATTTGATCTTGTGTTAAGCATTGTATTTATTACATTAGATTGCTCTGGGCAGGCAGAAGTGCTATAAATTTGAGAAAAGATTAAAAAGCGAAATCTACTTTTTATGATAACCTTACCTGTTGGTTTGAGAATTAGGCAGTAATTTTGAATTAGTTATAACATGTGTACATTTTGCAGAAAAAAAAGTTTCTCTAGTCTACATAAAGAAAAAAGAAAGTTAAATACCTTTTCCTTTGAAATTACTTATTCATACAGCTCCCAATAAAAAAATTTTTCTTGCAAGTTTTGTTTCCAGGTCTAAATCTAGTTTGTACAAAAAGAATCTAAACTTTTGAAACTGTTTCTTTTTTTTTTGAATTTCTAGAGGGCTAATCTTTTTAGACGTATTAGGTTGAGGAGGAGGAGTGCTTTCTTGTGGCTGCTGCTGCTGCTGCTGAGCTACTTGATGTTGCTTCTGCAATAATCGTCGTCTTAGATCTGCATCACGAGCCGCAGAGCGTGAAGCTTGTGAGGAATCCACTTTATTAGCTACTTTATTTGATGATATATTGCTTGTAAAATTCATATGTACAACAAAAGAATAAAACAGAAAAATAAAATAAAAAAATAGATAAAAAAACCAATATATAAAAAACCCGACTTTGAATTTAATTGCTTTTATGGGAATTGGATATATCCATGCTTTTAATGTTTCTGAGGTAGTAGATAAAAGATATCTAGTTTGCATTGGCTTTTTCGTACTTTTTCGATTATAAACATCCTTGACGTATGTTGCTTATAGTAAAGAAGCTTAAATCATGTTAACCAATCACAGTTAGTATACGATGAGTGCTATTCAAATCATAAAACACGCTTTTGATTGTAAGATTAAACAGGTTATATAGAGTATAGTTTGATATTACTTACAAGAGGAGCTTCTACATATAAGAGAAACGATGGGCGGGAAATAAGGGATATAAATCAACGTGATCATGTCAAAAAATATACAAAAACACAAAATTTAAGTAGTAACACTTTTATACTTTGTTATGCTCAGCGCAGTCGTGTTATTTCATCAACAACATTTTTTTTTATTATGCATTTTGAGCAATAAAGGATATTTTGTGAAGCATACTGTTATTTTTGGCTGTCTAGTATATTTATGATACAGATAACCTTTCACAAGCATTTTTTTTTTTTTGAAGAAAAACCAAGAACCCTTTTCCTTTCCACACATGAAGTTTCCAATGCCTTTCAGTCAATCTGTCCTACACCAAGAAAAAATAATCTTGGAAGGACTAGTATGTATACTATATACGGAAGGTGTGATAATACATTAATATTTGAAAAGATACAAACAGTGGACCATACCTTTTATAATTTTTTAGGAGCATTGTGAGCGCAGAGAATGAAAAATATATACTACATTAAGTAGAACATTATATCAACGCAGCCCATTACATACACTTTGTAAGGATTTTAGTGAACTTGGCATTTTAAGAATAAAATAGCCTCACTATCGAAGCGGTTTGATATATTTCTGATTAAAAGTATACTGTCTGACTTAAACATCCAATTAATGATTTTGAATCGCCTAATTTCACAAGGAATCTACTGTCTTCAAAAGAGAATTTGCATTACATTTTGAGATCGCCCATGCTTATGTTGGTATTCATTTTTTGTATGGTTGAGACAGGATATACTCTAACATTTATTACATCTGTTGCAAAAGATGGTGAATGTAAATGATCAGCCATCTTTGCAACTTCTTTTTCTCTTTCTCCGTTGTTAGCAGTTATTCTAAAAGAGTTCACATTTTTTTTTGTAATACTATTTTATTGAAAGTTATTTACGTTTAAATAATACTTTTATTTAATGGCTTAAATGAGCACGCGGTGTCTCAGGACACCATAATTGCCCAAGCCAGATCAAATAAGACGTGAAAGAAGCTAAAAAACCCCTTATGGGAGCTGTTGTAGAACAGTAACTGATTGTAGTTGACATTAATAAATATAAGTCTTAATACAAGATCATAATTAAAATAAAATGAAATATAAGTTTATTTAAATAAGATCATACAATCAATTCCAATTAAACATATTCTAAAAGAATATGCATTGTATTCATGAGAGTTCTTTGATAAGAAGAAGTATCAACTAAAATAACCAAATCCAATCCAATGTCAGGAATATTGCTAATCTTTCACATAATTGAAATAACGCGTAAAATAACGTTATTCAAATCAGTGAGGAATTCCCAGAATAAAAGATAATCTATGACAGACATACAAAGAAACAAATGAAAAGTTTTTATAATCATAATTAGAGATGACACTTGCTAAAGTACCTGAATATTAGAAGAACGATAACAATAGAAGATATCAAGCCACTCACTCAATAAGATATAAATACCTGCCTTCAATTAGAATAATTTTTACTTTAACTTAAACTGAAATAAAGATCAGTCTCAAAAAGTACTCACACTGTTTCTTGATCTTTGTTTTTACCTATTTTTCAATTATTTTTACCATTATACAACACAAAGAAGCTAAAGGTCAATATCTCAAGTAGTCAGCTGGGTAGACCACCAATTGCGCCTGATGTTACCAAGAATTAAATCAAAACCCAAATCATTAGGGGACAGCTACAGATAACCAAATATGTGTATCGACTGCTATTGGAACCTGGGCTCTCTATATTGCATAGTTCAACAGTTATGTTTTGCCAAATAAAGAATTATGAGACAAAAACTACAAAGAGACAATAGTTGTGAAACTAAAAATTATATATGACTTTATTAATAAAAAATATTGAGGGTATTTATACTTTTTGAATGTCTGGGTCTTTACCGCTATTTCAATTGATCGGTTAAAAGAATAATATGGAAGATAAGGAAAGGATAGTGAATAACCAATAGCCGGTTTCTTCTTGACAAATCAAGGAACAATCAAGTAAATAATTATTGATCTAATCCATAATTATAAAATAGGATTGAACTAACGTTATTATAATCAGGTTCCGATATAGTATTTAGAACGCTGATAGGACAACAGGGCAAGATTGGCTATTGCAGAAGTCTCACATTTATAATAGAGATCCGGTTAGACTATAATTCCGTAGTATCCAAGTTTATCCATGAATGTTCACTTTATTAGTTGTGTGGATACAACAAGTTAACGTGTTAAAATCAATGAACTTCCATGCGAAGCTGAAAAAAAGAGGCCATTTTTGACAAAAGAGCATACGAAACGAAAGCTAGCTTAGGCCAGAAAGTACCGCAGCTAGTATATTGATTCATGGCGACAAGCAGTGTTTTCAGATGAAATGAAAATTAATATATGGGCATCTTATGGTGCCAAGTACTGCTGGATAAGACCAGGCGATGCTTTATGCCCATACCATCTGGACTTTGTATCTAAGCATCTACGTGCGCAATTATTTATGTAGAGGCATATACAGTAGCGGACAAAACTGGTGCACAAAAATTAAAATTAACATTACATCTCCGCCATATGTCTGCGACTTTTGTGGCATATACCATCTGAAAGGCAGTCTAAAATATACATTATGTTATGTAAACCGGAACTGTGCCTGTGATATTTGAGGTTTTATAATATAAAAGTACTAAGTCAATCAACAAATGTAAAAATAAGTGAGACTCAAAGTAGATTGTTCTTTATTCAAGTTAAAAATATGAGGGTATTTATACTTTTCTAATCACGGCTAAATAATAATATTTACAATATATGACTATTGATTATTAATCGATATTAGACGATGAGTTATTTACATGATTGCCATAGTTTAACATCTTCTTATCAAGAAGTAATTATTAATCCTGATCCAGGAACTTATTAGAATATTCTGGAGTGAATCGGGATTTTATTGGAAGTGGCGTAACACAATGTCCGATATTCCTAATTTGGAGTACAATTGTTCGTAGTAACTTACATTATTACTTTATTACATGTGTAAATACCACAGTGCCGGACATCCTTCAGGCATAAGGTCATTTTTAGTGATTTTTTGAATATTTCAATTTTCACCAAAAATGTAGTACTTGTCTAGCCTTCTTTCAAATTTATCCATTTCTTTCTAGTTCGCTGTAAAATTTCATAGTACATTAGTGCATTCCAATAGCTTTTAAAAAATATATAAACCCTTGCCTAATTTGTATTTCCCAATGAATCTTGATTTATCCAAGAATAAAAAGGAACAAGAGAGGACTGTTATAGGTAGACATAATAAAATAATAAATTATGCTATAAACCAAACATCTCCAACACTAGCATAGTTGAATCATAAAGATCTGACGATGAATTATATCATAAAGAGTAATGAATGTCTTGCATATATAATACCAACTTGTTATAGTAATGAGTCTTTGCATAATCTCTTTTATGATCCAATGTATTAAGTTGCATTGAGACTATGTATGTCAGAATAGAATATTGTTTTTCTTGCATAGTAACTTTATTGATCTAAACGAATGATTGAGAAATAATCCTATCGATAATCCGATTGGTGCCTTAATAGCTCCTGTTGTCTCCATTATTAGGTTTCAGTCTTTCTGTACTTATTTAGTAACCGAGTTTACTCAAACCCAATAACCATTCAGGAACAAAATACAAGTGCCGTCTTAAACAACGATTCCATGGATGACTATTTATAAATGCAACACTAGTAGCTTAGAACAACGATTTATAATATAATTATACAAGATAAGATTCCATGGAACAAGATATGATGACAATGCCCCAATCCAGAATGAAACATCAAGAAAGAACCAATTGATTTAACTCAATCGTCCCCATGAATTATCATTCAAAAGAATATAAATATCCCACCTAAATCCTGATTGAAAAAAGGACAACTTTAACTTGGATATAATCAAGAATAAAAAGTATCTCAAAGTAATTATCGTTTTGGTGCTTTTTTATTTCTTTTTATCTTCGTCTATTACAAGGACGAGACTCGATAAAGAGATTGTTTTATTTAATAAGAAAATTGTACTCTATTTATACTTTTCATACACGGATAATATTTCATGTCATGGATTAATAATTAATGAGTATGATATAGCTGATGACAAATAGATAAGGGTTACGTGTTCTTCTATTGTTATATTTGTCATAGAATACTCGTATATGATTGACTGCGGCTGACTGTGATTTAGTTCCTGGATTTAATATAGTTTAACCATGCAATTACGCAGCATCTTATTATGTAGCTTATTAATACTTTTTTCATATCGAGTTATGAATGATGGATACATCAAATCTCACTTCTTATTTTTATCCTATTCATTATAACAAACTATCAGCACTCTATGCTCAAAAAAATCAGTAACGATAAAAGACAAGCTGTGAAATCTGGAATTCGCTCAGGTCGTACGACAGTCGATATTGCTAGAACAACGGCAGTTTCTAAATGGACGATCAACAGGATAAGAAAGGAGGAAAAGAACATCAAGGCTCGTAACCGTGGTGGTCCACCGGTCGTAGTCAGCAAAATAACTAATGCAATCATCCGCCTAAAGTTTCGACAAGGACTCTTACGCACAACTCCTGATGCTCAGCTCTTTTTGAGGTCCTTAGGATACAGTATTAGCAAACTGTCAGTCAGAAGGCTTCTTAGAAAGATAGGCTTTAAGTCTGGAATTAAGAAGTACAAGCCTTTCATCAGCTATACAAACCAGAAAAAGTGATTGAAGTGGTGTCGCGACAAAGCATCATGGACTGTGGAGGACTGGAAGTCTGTGATCTTCAGAGATGAGACAAAAATCAAAATTTGGGGCGCCGATGGTATATGCTACTATTGGAAGCAAGTCGACCAACCTTGGCGATCCTTTCATGTGAATCAAACAATGAAGCTTGGCGGCGGATCTGTTATGATTTGGGGCTGTATTACATCTCGAGGACCAGGATACAGTGACCCACAAAATTGTCCCAATGTTTCGTGATTTTCTCTTCTAGAGCTTGTAGAACCATAGTTATTAAGCTACTGTACACCTTGTTATACATCATTCAATAGCCAAAGTCATGTAGAAGCAAAAGTCGTGACGCAAATTCGGATTAAAAAAGCGCCGATGGAGATAGAGGGGTTAAAAAACAAGCGGTGCATTGGGACAATTTTGTGGCACTTTTGAAAAAAAACAAAATGGTTTATTTATCTGATATTAATAGTCAGTCCAACGTCCTTTGTTCTTGATACATTGTTTTATACGCTTAGGCAGTGTTTCTATAACCTTCTGACACTCTTCCGGCTTCATTAAGTTATACCAAACTTTAGTTACTCGTTCGTATAATTAATTCATGCCTTTTGGTGCTGTTTCATAATCATTCAGCCTTCTCTTTAACAATGACTACATATTTTCAATTGGATTCAAGTCAGGAGACTGTGCAGGCCACTCCAGGATGTTGTAGGATTGCTCTTTAAGGTATTCTTTTACTAATTTAGTCGTATGTTTGGTGATGTATCCATCATTCATAACTCGATATGAAAAAAGTATTAATAAGCTACATAATAAGATGCTGCGTAATTGCATGGTTAAACTATATTAAATCCAGGAACTAAATCACAGTCAGCCGCAGTCAATCATATACGAGTATTCTATGACAAATATAACAATAGAAGAACACGTAACCCTTATCTATTTGTCATCAGCTATATCATACTCATTAATTATTAATCCATGACATGAAATATTATCCGTGTATGAAAAGTATAAATAGAGTACAATTTTCTTATTAAATAAAACAATCTCTTTATCGAGTCTCGTCCTCTCTTGTTCCTTTTTATTCTTGGATAAATCATTTGGGATCATTGTCATGCTGGAAGATCACCTGATGTCTTTCTAGCCCTAGCTTATTGGTTGCATACTCAATTGTACGCTCCAGTTCATCCTCCAAAATCTCTTTGTACAATGTTCTATCCATGTTACCATTGATTTTACACATCCAACCAACTCCAGCATAAGTAATGGCACTCCACCGTGTTTTACAGACATCTTCACATGATACGATTTCAGGCTTTCTCCGGATCGAATCCAAGTCCAGGTCCGTCCATCCGAGTTGAATATGTTGACCTTTGTCTCATCCGACCAAACAACACGTTTCCAATCATCTATTGTCCAATCCTTGTGAGACATACACCAAGAAAGCCTCTTCCGGATGTTTTTAGCACTAAGCAAAGGCTTCTTTGGCTTCTCAATCGCACCAAGGCCGGCCTTGCGAAGGGTTCTGCACACGGTTTCAGCACTTACTTTTCTTCCGGTGTCTTTTTCTAGCTCCTTAGCCACCTTTGTTGCACTAGACATGCGGTTTTTGGTCACTTGGCGCACACAATAACGCTCATCAGAAGCAGATAGAATCTTGCGTCGGCCACATTTTGGCTTATGAAGTCCAAAGCAATGGGTTTTTCGGAGTCTCCCAACCGTACTCTTACTTAAAACAGTAACATCTTCCACTTCCCGAACCGACTTACCTTGTTTAAGTAACGAAATTGCTCGAACAACTGTATCTTGAGAGACTTGTTTCATGTTGAGATATAATGGGCGAGTAATAAATCAGTAGGAGATTAAAAATTCAGCAATGAGTAAAGATCAACTTAGAGTCATACGATGTGCATTTGTAAACAGTTTGGTACATCTGTACAACTTGTAGGTCGATGTTTCATCGCTTTTCGTTTTTTTTTCAAAAGTGCCACAAAATTGTCCCAATGCACCGCTTGTTTTTTAACCCCTCTATCTCCATCGGCGCTTTTTTAATCCGAATTTGCGTCACGACTTTTGCTTCTAAATGACTTTGGCTATTGAATGATGTATAACAAGGTGTACAGTAGCTTAATAACTATGGTTCTACATGTTTTGCCAAATATGAAATAGAAGACAAAAACTACAAAAAGACGATAGTTGTGAAACTAAAGATTATATATATGACTTTATTAATAAAAATATTGAGGGTATTTATACTTTTTGAATGTCTGGGTCTTTACCGCTATTTCAATTGATCGGTTAAAAGAATGATATGGAATATAAGGAAGGATAGTGGATAATCAATAGCCGCTGTCTACTTGACGAATCAAGGGACAATGAAGTAATTAAACTATTGATCCAACGATAATTATAGAATAGGATTGAACTGCCGTTGTTGTAATCAGGTTCCGATATAGTCTTTTAGAACGCTGGTAGGACAACAGGGCAAGATTGGCTATTGCAGAATTCTCACGTTTATTAATAGAGATCTGGTTAGACTATAATTCTGTAGTATCCAAGTTTATCCATGAATGTTCACTTTATTAGTTGTGTGGATACAACATGTCATGTTTTGACATGTCAATAAGATAACAGTCTTATCATTCTAAGCTAAATCTTTACAAATGAGTTTGAATAAGAATAGATCCTGATAATTACCAACTGCCCTGAACAGCCAAGTTTCACTTTCATCTCAACAGTTGATTATTTACATCAGTTTATAAAATTTTTCTTATACATGTCAAATCATATCGGTCGTAACTATCTCTTGTCATTTAATCTCAGGTCTTGCTCAAACTAATATAAATAGCCTTGGAATCTTTCTTTAATAAAAGTATTCGACTTTAGAACTATTGTTCGGTCTCGTTAATTCTTCTTTTTCATATTTTAAATACTTAAAAACACTTCATTTTTTTTAACGAATTCTGAACTCCAAATCCCAAATACAAATATGGTTAAAGAAGATCAAACCTCTGAATTGTCTTGCCACAGTGACAATAATTTGATGACAAAGCAAGTAGAAGATTCAAAAGCTAGTGAAGATGTGGAAATGGCTAGTGAACAAGAAGATCTTTCTACTCCCCTCCTAGGTATTCAAGTTGAAGACCCTTCTGTTGACGCTGTCATGAGTCTTAGGGTAACACTGGAGAGCCTTAGACAACAAATAGCTCGTGCTGTTGTGGCTGGCGCCACACAAGAAGATTTGCTGAAATTGCAGGAACGAGCAGTAAATATCCAAAACTGCATCAAGTTCCTTGATGAAGCCCAAGTATTTTGCGTCCCTCCTTCCCCACCTGTTAGCGATCCAACCCTTAGTTCTGGTCCCTCAAACAGAAACTCTCATTCTCGCTTGGATCACCTTATCCCTTCGGATCTCCCAGTATGGCAGTGGCGGGGTAACGTCTGGAGAAAGGATGCAGATATACATGACTCAGTAGAGGACTTACTCGATACGTTTTCTCTAATCATCGAATCTAATGGCTTATCTGTTGATGCTAGTTGGTCCCGTCTAGTTCCCATCAAAATGAACAGGGATCAACGTTCGTGGTTCAATGAGGTATTGAAAGGTCGCAGCTTGACTTGGTCTGAGGTCCGTAAGATAATAATCAAGACTTATGCGGCACAAGACGTAGCCCAGGAACTGGAGCACATGGACCAGCTCTTATCGCTCAAGATGGTGTCAACGGAATCGATCGAAGCATTCACAGATCGCTTTCAAAGAATCCGCAGAGCTGCCAAGTGGGATGATGACATCAAGACAGCATCCATCTACAAACGTGCTTTGCCTAACTTTTTACGTCAGGAGGTCTCTCGCTCCTTGTTAAACCTTGGAAGAGACCAACAAGACTCCGTGACAAAAGTGGCAGCAAAAGCCAGGATGGTCTTGTCATCCAACTTGTGTTCTGAGGTGGGTAACTCAAGTCGTCAAGAATCTGCCCTTGCCAAGGCTTCATCTTCGTCTCTCCTAACAAATGGAACAGAGGCATCAAAGTACAACCCAAAGAATTTCAGCTCATCAAGCAACTTACTGGGTACTGTGAAGAAACATCCTTCTGTTGGAAACCTGAAAAATAAATTCCGTTGTGCAATCCATGGTCCGTCAAACCATCCAACTGAAAAATGCAACAAATACAAGGATCTACTGAACAAAAATCCTTCTGTGGTAAATACTTCTCTTGGTACAACCAGTCCTTCTTTGTCTTTCGTTTCGGTTGCCAAGAATTGTTATCGTTGCTTGGGTAATGTCCCTTGGTCAAAGGAGCACGCTGCTCGCTGTCCTCGTGACAAGCCCCATTATGGTCCGAGTAAAGCCATTCGTTCTGCTCACTTGGTTACTTCAAGTTCTAATGGTAGCAAGCTCAACCTCACCATCACTCCTCAAGCTAGGCCACAACAGGCATCTTCCAAGGTGTCTAGCGGTGATAGCAACTTGATGGACGTAGATGACGAGGGTTATCCAGTCAACTATGATTGTAAGAAATTAACAAAACAGAATGAAGTATTTAAAAGTACTAACCATTCTTTAATTGTACCTATCACTATAGAGAATGTGAACACTATGGCTCTGGTTGATAGTGGTTCTTCTTTTAGCTCGATAGACATCAATTTTGTTAATAAATATAATATTGCAGTTGATAGAAATGTATCTGGTTCCGTTATACTTGCTACAAGTGATAATGTTAGTAAACGTTTCGGTACAACCAAATTTCCATTAAGTGTTATTTACGGTGATAATGATAATAATCTTATTCATACATCCCATTCTTTTGAAGTCCTTCCTCTTTCCTTGGATACTGAAGTTGTAATAGGATTAGATCTAATGCACAAGTTGAACATTCTTGTTACCAACTTAGCCATCAGACATCCTAATCTTGCACCAGTTATTGACAAAGAGATTACGGATGACACACCTGAACCTAACAAAGCTCCTTTCGGTACACCTGAGCAACAAGCTCATTTCCATAATGCTGTTAAACCATTTGTTGATCAAAATGCCTTAATACCAAAGAATTCATTCTGTACTGTACCCGAGTCAGTTATACGTTTAGATACTGTTAAAGGAAAGACCGCTTACCGTGCACCATATCGTACTCCTTTTAAATTACTACCAATCATGCGTGAATGTATTGACACTTGGTTAAAGGATGAAGTTATTGAACGTGCATCACCTAATTCGGATTGGAATTCTCCTTTAACATTGGCACCTAAGAAAGACTTGCTTGGTAATCTCACAGGACATCGACCCTGTCTCGATCCTCGCTTGTTAAATTCTATTCTCGTGTCAAACGATAGACATCCTATTCCAAAGATTGAAGAGATTTTCGATCAATTACAAGGATCAACTATCTTTACCACTCTTGATCTTCGACAAGCATTTCATCGATTCCAAATCTACGAACCTGATCGTGTTAAGACCACATTCACTTTTGAAGGTCAACAATACCAATTTAGAGGTTGTCCATTTGGATTGAAACATATTGCTTCCCGTTATCAGCGAGTGATTAATATTGTATTACGTGATTTACCTTATGCACAGGCTTTTGTTGATGATATCATCATATTTTCCAAGTCTTATGAGGAACACATCACACATGTGCAAAACATAATTCAGAGATTAACTAAAGTGAACTTGATCCTTAACCCAGACAAATGTCATTTTGCGCAGTCTACTGTTTACTTGCTTGGTTTCTGTGTTGATGCCAAAGGGTCTCGACTCGATCCTCGTAAAGTTACAAACGCTTTGACTTGGCCTAGACCTTCATCTGGAAAAGAGATTCAACGCTTTTTAGGACTGGTAAATTATTTTAGAAAATACTTGCCAAATATTTCTGAAGTCACTGCGCCTTTGGACAAATTACGTTTCGAAGGTAAACTTGATAAACTTTGGACATCTGAACAAGAAAGTGCTTTTGAAAAGATCAAGGCATTATTGTCTTCTGCGCCACTTCTTCATCATCCAGATTTAGAACAACCTTTTTACGTTGCTACTGATGCTAGTAACTATTCAATTGGTGCTGTTCTTTACCAAGTTGTCAAAAATGAGACTCGATATATCGGTTTCATGGCACGCTCACTTTCTACATCTGAAAAGAATTACTCTACCACTAAACGTGAGCTATTAGCAGTGATATTTGCACTAAAGAAGTTTCATCCATTTTTGTGGGGTAACCCATTCACCTTATACACTGATCACAAGGCCCTGACTTATCTCCACACTCAGCCTGTAGCTAATGCTATGATGATCAATTGGCTGGACACTATACTGGATTATAACTTCAAAATCATCCATCGACCTGGTATTCAAAATATTCTGCCAGATGCTTTGTCGCGTCTTTTTGAACCTGAAAAAACGCTGGAGGGGGATAATAAAACCATCAAAACAATTGTCACTTCCCAAATTATCAATTCTAACGGATCAATTCTTACATCCAGAACGATGATGCCTGCTGACTTGATGACCCCAGTACCAGAAGACAGACAAAAGCTACTCATGGATACACATTTAGAAGGACACCGTGGAGCTCAAGCAATCGTAACAGCTTTACATAGTGATGGTATTCACTGGACAAAGCTCAAAGAAGATGCGCTTGAAATAATACGTAGTTGTCCTGATTGCCAAAAATTCAATATCGCAAAACACGGATACAATCCCTTGACCTCAATCTATGCTGATGCACCTTGGGATCACATCTGTATCGACACAGCCGGACCCTTCCCTACTTCAGTACAAGGTAATCAATACATCCTTCTGGTAGTGGACGTCTTTACACGATATTGTGTACTCAAAGCCTTGCCCGATAAATCTTCTCTCACTATTGCACTTGCATTAAGGAGTATCTTATCGCTCTTTGGTCGACCAAAAATTATCCAAAGTGATAATGGTACTGAGTATGTCAATGAAATCGTAAGACTGTATGTTGAATCATCCGGTATTGATCATCGTCTCATATCAGCTTATCATCCCCGAGCTAACGGTATAGTCGAACGATGGGTTGGCAAAGCAAAAAATATTTTGTACAAAAGATTACAAGGCAGAACTGAGGATTGGGACTTGTATGTTGACAGTACCCAAGAAGCCCTCAACAATACGCATACAGCTTTACACGGCACTAGACCTTTCTCATTGATGTTTGCAAGACGTCCCAATGAAAACAAGGATTATAATAACGTGCTGGACAAAACTAAATCGCCTGAAACAATGAAACAGTTAGAAACTAGAATCAACGAGTTTAATGACACTGTCTTACCTGCCATTCGTGAAAAAATAAAAACTTCACAAGCTGCTTCTCGAGACAAGTTCAACCAAACTCACAGAATTCTAACCGATATCCCCACTGGTAGTCAAGTCACGCTCAAGAATGTAAACCGTGTTGCAAAAAGTGATCCCCTCTACGTTGGTAATTACACTGTCAAAAGAAAAACTCAAGGTGGTTCATACGTGTTGGTTGATGCAACTGGAGCACTCTTACCAAGAGATGTACCTCCATCGCAAATAAAGGTTATTTCCCAGGAAGTATCGGCTAAATGAAAGATTTACCGTCCATCTCTTTGGAAGCCTATAGCGGCGCTAAAATTGAGCGTACAGACGTATGCTATACATCATTCGAAAGCCTGGGTCGTCTATTTTAGATGATGTAACATTAATTTCCAAAAATGGTAATATGCGGGAAATAATTAGGAAAGAAAACAGGCGCTATAGGCCCTGATTTTTATAGTTATCAATGAAAAATTTTTTTATTTATTTTAAGCACTTCGGAGTTTTTTTACGGGCGTACTAGGTGCTGAGGTATCATTTTCATCAGATTCGCTATCGGAATCGTCATCTGAGATAAAAATATAATGCTTATCGTTTTTATAATGTTTTGTAGATTACAAATCTATTCTTAGTTAAATTTAAATGTTCTAATAAAATGTGTTATTCTCATTATAATTTGAATTAAAAAAAAACTGTAAATTATTTTTTATTGGATTTGGTACATTTCTTTGCTACTTTTTTTGTTTTTCGATGTGTGTTTATAGTTCATAGTGTTATGTTCTGGTAAAGGTAATAACAAAGATAAACCAAAAGAATACTTTTTGAGACTGAACTTTATTTAAGACAATCTTAATTGTTAAAAAGAAATCATTACAAAGTCTACTACTTATATTCTTCTATCAGTTGGCGGGTAAATGAGTAGTTATGAGCGTAGATCCAATAATTGACACGTTTGATTGAAGAATGATCACTGAATCAATTATGAAAAATTTTAATTCGTTGTTTTTATAGATCTTATTGTTCTTTAACTGATCTGGGAGAATTGTCCCATCTTCAATGAGAGGAAAGATATATTTATATGAAATGCCTCCAGTCAGATCAAAGTTGACTAGGTACCTAATCCATTATTATTCATTTACAGAAATGATGAATAGTAAAGATCATGACTTATTTAGTGTTCATGTTTACTTTATAGAATGAATTTAATAGTGATAGTTTTATATAAAAAAGAAGAAGAGTATATTTTATTTAAT